>NW_028157808.1:291890-441890 GCF_964263955.1 Coregonus lavaretus
GCTTCTGTCCCCAACCAAGGAGGGCCTACAGCAGCACCTAGATCTTCTGCACAGATTCTGTCAGACCTGGGCCCTGACAGTAAATCTCAGTAAAGACAAAAATAATAGTGTTCCAAAAAAGGTCCAGTTGCCAGGACCACAAATACAAATTCCATCTAGACACCGTTGCCCTAGAGCACACAAAAAACTATAAATACCTTGGCCTAAACATCAGCGCCACAGGTAACTTCCACAAAGCTGTGAACGATCTGAGAGACAAGGCAAGAAGGACCTTCTACGCCATCAAAAGGAACATAAAATTCGACATACCAATTAGGATCTGGCTAAAAATACTTGAATCAGTTATAGAACCCATTGCCCTTTATGGTTGTGAGGTCTGGGGTCCGCTCACCAACCAATAATTCACAAAATGGGACAAACACCAAATTAAGACTCTGCATGCAGAATTCTGCGAAAATATCCTCAGTGTACAACAAAAAACACCAAATAATGCATGCAGAGCAGAATTTGGCCGATACCCGCTAATTATCAAAATCCAGAAAAGAGCCGTTAAATTCTATAACCACTTAAAAGGAAGCGATTCCCAAACCTTCCATAACAAAGCCATCACCTACAGAGAGATGAACTTGGAGAAGAGTCCCCTAAGTAAGCTGGTCCTGGGGTTCTGTTCACAAACACAAACAGACCCCACACAGCCCCACTACAACAATACAATTAGACCCAACCAAATCATGAGAAAACAAAAAGATAATTACTTGACACATTGGAAAGAATTAACAAAAAAACTGAGTGGATCCGTCCACAGCCTCATAGAGGATCTAGATAATTTTTCTAACCTCTCTGGATTACAACCAAATTATGATAAGTGCACTATATTATGTATTGGATCACTAAAAAAAACAAATGTTATATTAAGTGTCCATATCCTGAAAGAAAGAGATTCCATGGCACATGGTTTATGAACTGATACACAAAACGACACCGGATTCAAAACTTTGAGTTTTTCAATTTAAATTGTATGAGTCTTTCTCTACAAACCCAACCTGTATGAGTCTTTCTCTACATACCCAACCTGTATGAGTCTTTCTCTTCATACCCAACCTGTATGAGTCTTTCTCTACATACCCAACCTGTATGAGTCTTTCTCTACATACCCAACCTGTATGAGTCTTTCTCTACATACCCAACCTGTATGAGTCTTTCTCTACATACCCAACCTGTATGAGTCTTTCTCTACATACCCAACCTGTATGAGTCTTTCTCTACATACCCAACCTGTATGAGTCTTTCTCTACATACCCAACCTGTATGAGTCTTTCTCTACATACCCAACCTGTATGAGTCTTTCTCTACATACCCAACCTGTATGAGTCTTTCTCTACATACCCAACCTGTATGAGTCTTTCTCTTCATACCCAACCTGTGTATGTATGTGAGTCTTTCAGAGGGGTTGTGATTCAGTAATACACTACTGAACACAGGTCAGGTAGTGAATGGTGAACAGGAAAGAATAGTTTGTCCCACAGGAAGAGGGTATTGTAATAGTAGACATATCCTGTATTCCAGTAGGAACGTCAAGAGACCCCACTCTACAGCCAGCGGTGGACAGGCACATCACCATCACTTCCTAGTTTGTCTACCACTCTGCCCAGAGTGGCTGAAAATACACTTTGGTGATAAAATGTTACTTCCTTGTTTTATAAAATACATTTTACCAAGACAAATATGATTGTCCATGTTCTGAACCGTTCAGTGGGGTCTTTAACATATCATTAACAGTATATCCCAAACCTACTACCTCCGATAATAAGCACCGAGCTCTGTCAGAGCGGTGAAGCTTTCTCGCTCCAACTTTTGAGGATTTGACATGTTGTGGTGGTCGTCTTCAAAGAAGTTTACACGGGTCTCAAAAAGCAAAATGAGCATTACACGAGCTGAATTCAATGTAAAAGGCTTTGAAAATAAAAAGCTTCCGGTATGCTCAGTGATCCATTGACATTTCACAGAGATACACTTGTACTTGTGAGAAAACAACAACAACAACAAAAATGAATTTTGCATCAATAATGAAAAGCGTAACACTAAAATATGAAAATACTAAATGTCATGTCTCAAAATGGATCTCTACCTTACCTTTATATTGTTTTATGTCCTGCGGATTGGAGAAGAAAGATGAGTTCAACAGGAAAGGGAGCCTGTCATGAAGCCCTCATCCTTGCACAGCATTCAGCCTAGCTGACATAATGCTGCACAAGTTTCCTTTATTTTGGAACACTTCTTTCTCTGGCCTCCATTGATTTAGTCACCCTAATGTTGGCAATCCTACCAGGGTAAAAACTCCAATAACTTTGAACAGCTTCTGATAGAGACATTAGGTTTGGACCTTTTCTTTTCTAACATACTATGGGAAACATATTGTATGGGTTGAACATGAGGTCATCAGAAACGACCCCTCAGTGTCTTACAGTGAAGAGGGTAGTTAGGGAGATATACACATACTGACCGTAGACGGATCCTCTGTTGATTGATCTTCCTGACGGTCTACCAGGGTTGATTGATCTTCCTGACGGTCTACCAGGGTTGATTGATCTTCCTGACAGTCTACCAGGGTTGATTGATCTTCCTGACAGTCTACCAGGGTTGATTGATCTTCCTGACAGTCTACCAGGGTTGATTGATCTTCCTGACAGTCTACCAGGGTTGATTGATGTTCCTGACGGTCTACCAGGGTTGATTGATCTTCCTGACAGTCTACCAGGGTTGATTGATCTTCCTGACAGTCTACCAGGGTTGATTGATCTTCCTGACAGTCTACCAGGGTTGATTGATCTTCCTGACAGTCTACCAGGGTTGATTGATCTTCCTGACAGTCTACCATGGTTGATTGATCTTCCTGACAGTCTACCAGGGTTGATTGATCTTCCTGACAGTCTACCAGGTCTTCTGCTGCCTCTGCTGCTGGAACATCCTGGGCTGTAGGACAATACCACACACAACAAATCAGAACACAACACACTGAACACTCACAACCAATCAGAACACAACACACTGAACACACACAACCAATCAGAACACAACACACCACACACAACCAATCAGAACACAACACACAACCAATCAGAACACAACACACTGAACACACACAACCAATCAGAACACAACACACAACCAATTAGAACACAAAGCTCACAGAACCAATCAGAACACAAAGCTCACAGAACCAATCAGAACACAACACACACAACCAATCAGAACACAACACACTGAACACACACAATCAATCAGAACACAACACACCACACACAACCAATCAGAACACAACACACCACCAATCAGAACACAACACACTGAACACACACAACCAATCAGAACACAACACACACAACCAATTAGAACACAACACAATACACAGAACCAATCAGAAGAAAACCAGTCAGATATGCTATAGCGTATATCTACTGCTGACTACCTGATCACAACACAAGGTCCTGTCTCTAGTTAGAGTTACAATATGAGGTTGGATAAGGTCCTGTCTCTAGTTAGAGTTACAATATGAGGTTGGATAAGGTCCTGTCTCTAGTTAGTTACAATATGAGGTTGGATAAGGTCCTGTCTCTAGTTAGAGTTACAATATGAGGTTGGATAAGGTCCTGTCTCTAGTTAGAGTTACAATATGAGGTTGGATAAGGTCCTGTCTCTAGTTAGTTACAATATGAGGTTGGATAAGGTCCTGTCTCTAGTTAGAGTTACAATATGAGGTTGGATAAGGTCCTGTCTCTAGTTAGAGTTACAATATGAGGTTGGATAAGGTCCTGTCTCTAGTTAGTTACAATATGAGGTTGGATAAGGTCCTGTCTCTAGTTAGAGTTACAATATGAGGTTGGATAAGGTCCTGTCTCTAGTTAGAGTTACAATATGAGGTTGGATAAGGTCCTGTCTCTAGTTAGAGTTACAATATGAGGTTGGATAAGGTCCTGTCTCTAGTTAGAGTTACAATATGAGGTTGGATAAGGTCCTGTCTCTAGTTAGAGTTACAATATGAGGTTGGATAAGGTCCTGTCTCTAGTTAGAGTTACAATATGAGGTTGGATAAGGTCCTGTCTCTAGTTAGAGTTACAATATGAGGTTGGATAAGGTCCTGTCTCTAGTTAGTTACAATATGAGGTTGGATAAGGTCCTGTCTCTAGTTAGAGTTACAATATGAGGTTGGATAAGGGCCTGTCTCTAGTTAGAGTTACAATATGAGGTTGGATAAGGGCCTGTCTCTAGTTAGAGTTACAATATGAGGTTGGATAAGGTCCTGTCTCTAGTTAGAGTTACAATATGAGGTTGGATAAGGTCCTGTCTCTAGTTAGTTACAATATGAGGTTGGATAAGGTCCTGTCTCTAGTTAGAATTACAATATGAGGTTGGATAAGGGCCTGTCTCTAGTTAGAGTTACAATATGAGGTTGGATAAGGGCCTGTCTCTAGTTAGAGTTACAATATGAGGTTGGATAAGGGCCTGTCTCTAGTTAGAGTTACAATATGAGGTTGGATAAGGTCCTGTCTCTAGTTAGAGTTACAATATGAGGTTGGATAAGGTCCTGTCTCTAGTTAGAGTTACAATATGAGGTTGGATAAGGTCCTGTCTCTAGTTAGAGTTACAATATGAGGTTGGATAAGGTCCTGTCTCTAGTTAGAGTTACAATATGAGGTTGGATAAGGTCCTGTCTCTAGTTAGAGTTACAATATGAGGTTGGATAAGGTCCTGTCTCTAGTTAGAGTTACAATATGAGGTTGGATAAGGTCCTATCTCTAGTTAGAGTTACAATATGAGGTTGGATAAGGTCCTGTCTCTAGTTAGTTACAATATGAGGTTGGATAAGGTCCTGTCTCTAGTTAGTTACAATATGAGGTTGGATAAGGTCCTGTCTCTAGTTAGTTACAATATGAGGTTGGATAAGGTCCTGTCTCTAGTTAGAGTTACAATATGAGGTTGGATAAGGTCCTGTCTCTAGTTAGAGTTACAATATGAGGTTGGATAAGGTCCTGTCTCTAGTTAGTTACAATATGAGGTTGGATAAGGTCCTGTCTCTAGTTAGTTACAATATGAGGTTGGATAAAGTCCTGTCTCTAGTTAGAGTTACAATATGAGGTTGGATAAGGTCCTGTCTCTAGTTAGTTACAATATGAGGTTGGATAAGGTCCTGTCTCTAGTTAGAGTTACAATATGAGGTTGGATAAGGTCCTGTCTCTAGTTAGAGTTACAATATGAGGTTGGATAAGGTCCTGTCTCTAGTTAGAGTTACAATATGAGGTTGGATAAGGTCCTGTCTCTAGTTAGAGTTACAATATGAGGTTGGATAAGGTCCTGTCTCTAGTTAGAGTTACAATGTGAGGTTGGATAAGGTCCTGTCTCTAGTTAGAGTTACAATATGAGGTTGGATAAGGTCCTGTCTCTAGTTAGAGTTACAATATGAGGTTGGATAAGGTCCTGTCTCTAGTTAGAGTTACACTATGAGGTTGGATAAGGTCCTGTCTCTAGTTAGTTACAATATGAGGTTGGATAAGGTCCTGTCTCTAGTTAGTTACAATATGAGGTTGGATAAGGTCCTGTCTCTAGTTAGAGTTACAATATGAGGTTGGATAAGGTCCTAACTCCTATCTCTAGCTTCATATCTATAAACATATTCTAACATTCCTTCTGTTGTGTATGATGTGACAGGTGCCCGCTGGACCTCTACTTCACAACCGTCAGCCCGGCTCCATCGGAGCGGGAAAAGGTGTCCGCCCTTGTCTCCTGTCTCTCGGGGAAAGCCCCTTGGGTCTGGAGGCGGCAGGCAGGCCACTCTCGCGTCACCCCAGGTATCGAACACCCACACTCGTTCAGAGCCCTCTGCTGCGCACTGAACCCTACCTATCTACTTTCCTGATTTCACGGTAGTTCCCCAGTGTAAGGCGCTGGTCGATTCAGGTGCAGCTGTGAACTTTATGGAAAGGTCATTTGCACATAGTCTAGGCATTACCTTGGTTCCCCTATCCATTCCACTCCCCATCAGAGCACTTGACAGTCGACCATTAGGGTCCGGGTTCGTTAGGGAAGTTACAGCACCAGTCACTATGGTTACGCACGAGACTCATCGAGAGCAAGTCACTTTTTTTTAAATTATTGAGTCTCCTGATTTCCCTGTTGTGTTAGGTTTTCCCTGGTTAGCACTACACCACCCCACCTTTTCATGGCCGCAGAGGGTTCTCACGGGGTGGTCACGAGAGGGTCAGGGTCTAGGTGTTTCCGTTGGTGCAACCACGGTGGAAAGTCCAGACACTACCTCCACCGTCCCCCCTAATACCTCGATTTGGCGCACGCGTTTTCCAAAACGCAGGCGACCAAATTACCACCTCATCGGGCGGGGGATTGCGCGATAAACCTCCGGGTAGACGCTGTGTCTCCAAGGAGTCATGTGTATCCCCTGTCGCAGGCTGAAACGGAGGCAATGGAGTCATGTGTATCCCCCTGTCGCAGGCTGAAACGGAGGCGATGGAGTCATGTGTCCCCCTGTCGCAGGCTGAAACGGAGGCGATGGAGTCATGTGTATCCCCTGTCGCAGGCTGAAACGGAGGCTATGGAGACATACGTCTCAGAGTCCCTGCGCCAGGGGTTCATACGTCCCTCCACTTCGCCCATCTCCTCGAGTTTCTTTTTTGTGAAGAAGAAAGACGGAGGTCTGCGCCCTTGCATTGATTACCGAGCACTGAACAAGGGGACAATACGTTATAGTTATCCTCTACCCCTCATTCCATCTGTGATCGAGTCAATGCATGGGGGTGCGCTTCTTCACAAAATTAGATCTCCGAAGTGCGTACAACCTGGTGCGTATCCGAGAGGGGGACGAGTGGAAGACAGCATTCAGCACAACCACAGGGCATTATGAATACCTGGTGATGCCTTACGGTTTGATGAATGCTCCATCCATCTTCCAGTCCTTTGTGAACGACGTTTTTCGGGACATGCTTGGTCGCGGTCTAGTGGTCTACATCGATGACATTCTGGTGTATTCCGCATACGCGTGCCAAGCATGTGTCCCTGGTTCGCAAAGTGCTGGCCCGACTGTTGGAACATGACCTTTATGCCAAGGCAGAAAAGTTTTGTTTTTCTTCCCAACAGTCCGTCTCCTTCCTCGGATACCACATTACCACCTCAGGTGTGGAGATGGAGGGAGATCGCATTTCAGTCGTGCGTAACTGGGCGACTCCAACCACGGTTAAGGAGGTGCAGCGCTTTATTGGCTTTGCCAATTACTATCAGAGGTTTATCCGGGGCTTTGGCAAGGTCGCAGCTCCCATCACATCTCTGTTGAAGGGTGGGCTGTCCCGGCTCTGCTGGTTTACTGAGGCTGACAGGGCCTTCAGTAACCTGAGGGTTCTGTTCACCTCAGCCCCGGTACTGGCCCATCCCGATCCATCACTACCATTCGTAGTGGAGGTGGATCCGTCCGGTGTGTTATATCCCGGGTACGAAGAACGTGAAGGCAGACGCACTGTCACGGCTGTACGACACAGAGGAGAGGCCCATAGACAACACCCCCATACTCCCAGCCTCCTGCATTGTGGCGCCGGTAATGTGGGCGATGGACACGGACATAGAGCGGGCGTTACGCACAGAGCCATCTCCACCTCAGTGTCCAGCTGGGCTGCAGTACGTGCCGTCTTTTGTCCGTGACCGTCTGATCTACGAATGGTACTACGATCTACGAATGGTAGTGATAGTCTAGAATCGGCTTCCTATTTCGCAAACAAAGTCTCCTTCACTCATGCTGCCAAACATGCCCTCGTAAAACTGACTATCCTACCGATCCTTGACTTCGGCGATGTCATTTACAAAATAGCCTCCAACACTCTACTCAGCAAATTGGATGTAGTCTATCACAGTGCCATCCGTTTTGTCTCCAAAGCCCCATACGCTACCCACCACTGTGACCTGTACGCTCTTGTTGGCTGGTCCTCACTACATGTTCGTCGTCAAACCCACTGGCTCCAGGCCATCTATAAATCACTGCTAGGCAAATCCCCGCCTTATCTTAGCTCATTGGTCACCATAGCAGCACCCACCCGTAGTCTGCGCTCCAGCAGGTATATCTCACTGGTCATTCCCAAAGCCAACACCTCCTTTGGCCGCCATTCCTTCCAGTTCTCTGCTGCCAATGACTGGAACGAATTGCAAAAATCTCTGAAGCTGGAGACTCTTATCTCCCTCACTAACTTTAAGCATCAGTTGTCAGAGCACCTTACCGATCACTGCACCTGTACACAGCCCATCTGAAATTAGCCCACCCAACTACCTCATCCCTATATTGTTATTTATTTTGCTCTTTTGCACCCCAGTATCTCTATTTGCACATAATCTCTTGCACATCTATCATTCCAGTGTTAATACTATTGTAATTATTTTGCACTATAGCCTATTTATTGCCTTACCTCCATAACTTGCTACATTTGCACACACTGTATATATATTTTCTGTTGTATTATTGACTGTGTGTTTTGTTTACCCCATATGTAACTCTGTGTTGTTTTTTATCGCACTGCTTTGCTTTATCTTGGCCAGGTCGCAGTTGTAAATGAGAACCTGTTCTCAACTGGCTTACCTGGTTAAATAAAGGTGAAATAAAAAAATAAATAAAAAATCTATTGGGCACACACGTCCCCCTCCTCTGGTCACCCAGGTATCGGTCGTACAGTGCGCTGCCTGACCGGAAAGTACTGGTGGCCTACTTTGGCTAAGGACATGAGGGTGTTTGTCTCCTCCTGCTCAGTGTGCGCCCAGAGTAAGGCACCTAGGCACCTCCCAGTGGGTAAGTTACAGCCCTTACCAGTTCCACAACGGCCCACCTGGTCCCACTCGTGTATTGACTTCCTTACTGATCTTCCCCTCTCTCAAGGTAGCACCACCATCCTGGTAGTTGTGGACTGCTTTTCCAAAGCCTGCCGCCTCCTTCCTCTGCCCGGTCTCCCCACGGCCCTGCAGACTGTGGTGGCCCTGTTTACACACATATTTCGGCACTACGGGGTGCCAGAGGACATAGTGTCTGACCGGGATCCCCAGTTCACATCCAGGGTCTGGAAGGCGTTCATGGAACGTCTGGGGGTCTCGGTCAGCCTGACCTCTGGTTTCACCCCAAGTCTAATGGGCAGGTGGAACGGGTTAATAAGGATGTGGGTAGGTTCCTGCGGTCCTACTGCCAGGACTGGCCGGGGGAGTGGTCGGTGTTCTTGCCATGGGCCGAATATGTCCAGAACTCTCTCTGCCACTCCTCCACTAACCTAATGCAAGTTCAATGTGTTTTAGGTTATCAGCCGGTTCTGGCACCGTGGCATCAGAGCCAGACTGAGGCTCCTGCGGTGGATGACTGGTTTCGGCGTGCGGAGGAGATGTGGAACGCTGCTCACGTCCACCTCCAGCGCTCCGTGCGTCGCCAGAAGGCCAACGCTGACCGCCACCGCAGTGAGGCCCTGGTCTTTGTACCGGGTGATCGGGTCTGGCTCTCGACCCGGAATCTGCCCCTCCGCCTGCCCTGCCGGAAGCTGAGCCCGCGGTTTGTGGGGCCGTTCAAAGTCCTGAGGAGTATAAACAAGGTTACTTATAGGTTACTACTCCCTCCAGATCTCTCCTCAGGCCGGTGTTGGTTGGTCCGCTCCAGGAGTCTGAGGTAAGAGAGGTCCCTCCGCCCCCTCTGGACATCGAGGGGACCCCGGCGTACTCCGTCCGTTCCATCCTGGATTTGAGGCGTCGGGTGGGGGGCCTTCAGTACCTCGTGGAGTGGAAGGGGTACGGTCCGGAGGAGCGGTGCTGGGTCCCCGTTGAGGGATATCCTCGATCCCTCCCTGTTGCGGGATTTCCACCGTCGCCATCCGGCTCGCCCTGCTCCGCATCCTCCTGGTCATCCCCGAGGCCGGTGTCAGCGCGCTGCTGGAGCTGCGCGTCAAGGGGGGTTACTGTCACGACTTCCTCCGAGGCTGCCTCCTCTCCTTGTTCGGGCAGGCTTCGGCGTTCGACGTCACCGGCCTTCTAGCCACTGCCGCTCCTCATCTCATCATTCCATTTGTTTTGTCTTGTTGATTACACACACACCTGGTTCATATCCCCTCATCAGTACCTGTATAAGTGTTCCCTCTGCCCCCTTGTCTTTGTGTGTGATTGTTTATTGTGGATAGTAGTGAAGCTCGGTGGAGCTCCTTGTATTTTGTAACGCCGGGATATTTCCCTGTCTGCCTTGTATTTCCATGTCTGCCTTGTATTTTCCTGTCTGCCTTGTATTTCCATGTCTGCCTTGTATTTCCATGTCTGCCTTGTATTTCCATGTCTGCCTTGTATTTTCCTGTCTGCCTTGTATTTCCATGTCTGCCTTGTATTTTCCTGTCTGCCTGTTTTGCACAGTGGATTTTTTTGACGCGTTACTGCGTACTCTGTGGTTTGCAGAAAAAAGCCTGTTATTCTGTGATTTACCCTCCTGCGCCTGACTCCTTCACATCACCTCATCACAACAATAGCTATTAAAATGGCTGTTCCCGTCTCTTCTTTCTCAACACAGATAAAATGGTAGCGTCCCAAATGTAGGGATTCCCTGGGCAGTGCACTAAGTTTGACCAGGGCCCATATTGCTTTGGTCTAAAGTAGTGCACTATATAGGGAATAGGGTGCCATTCTCTGGTCTAACGTAGTGCACTATATAGGGAATAGGGGGCCATTCTCTGGTCTAAAGTAGTGGACTATATAGGGAATAGGGTGCCATTCTCTGGTCTAAAGTAGTGCACTATATAGGGAATAGGGTACCATTCTCTGGTCTAAAGTAGTGCTCTATATAGGGAATAGGGTGCCATTCTCTGGTCTAAAGTAGTGCACTATATAGGGAATAGGGTGCCATTCTCTGGTCTAAAGTAGTGCACTATATAGGGAATAGGGTACCATTCTCTGGTCTAAAGTAGTGCACTATATAGGGAATAGGGTGCCATTCTCTGGTCTAAAGTAGTGCACTATATAGGGAATAGGGTACCATTCTCTGGTCTAAAGTAGTGCACTATACAGGGAATAGGGTGCCATTCTCTGGTCTAAAGTAGTGCACTATATAGGGAATAGGGTACCATTCTCTGGTCTAAAGTAGTGCTCTATATAGGGAATAGGGTGCCATTCTCTGGTCTAAAGTAGTGCACTATATAGGGAATAGGGTGCCATTCTCTGGTCTAAAGTAGTGCTCTATATAGGGAATAGGGTGCCATTCTCTGGTCTAAAGTAGTGCACTATATAGGGAATAGGGTACCATTCTCTGGTCTAAAGTAGTGCACTATATAGGGAATAGGGTACCATTCTCTGGTCTAAAGTAGTGCACTATATAGGGAATAGGGTGCCATTCTCTGGTCTAAAGTAGTGCACTATATAGGGAATAGGGTGCCATTCTCTGGTCTAAAGTAGTGCTCTATATAGGGAATAGGGTGCCATTCTCTGGTCTAAAGTAGTGCACTATATAGGGAATAGGGTACCATTCTCTGGTCTAAAGTAGTGCTCTATATAGGGAATAGGGTGCCATTCTCTGGTCTAAAGTAGTGCACTATATAGGGAATAGGGTGCCATTCTCTGGTCTAAAGTAGTGCACTATATAGGGAATAGGGTACCATTCTCTGGTCTAAAGTAGTGCACTATATAGGGAATAGGGTGCCATTCTCTGGTCTAAAGTAGTGCACTATATAGGGAATAGGGTACCATTCTCTGGTCTAAAGTAGTGCACTATACAGGGAATAGGGTGCCATTCTCTGGTCTAAAGTAGTGCACTATATAGGGAATAGGGTACCATTCTCTGGTCTAAAGTAGTGCTCTATATAGGGAATAGGGTGCCATTCTCTGGTCTAAAGTAGTGCACTATATAGGGAATAGGGTACCATTCTCTGGTCTAAAGTAGTGCTCTATATAGGGAATAGGGTGCCATTCTCTGGTCTAAAGTAGTGCACTATATAGGGAATAGGGTGCCATTCTCTGGTCTAAAGTAGTGCTCTATATAGGGAATAGGGTGCCATTCTCTGGTCTAAAGTAGTGCACTATATAGGGAATAGGGTACCATTCTCTGGTCTAAAGTAGTGCACTATATAGGGAATAGGGTACCATTCTCTGGTCTAAAGTAGTGCACTATATAGGGAATAGGGTGCCATTCTCTGGTCTAAAGTAGTGCACTATATAGGGAATAGGGTGCCATTCTCTGGTCTAAAGTAGTGCTCTATATAGGGAATAGGGTGCCATTCTCTGGTCTAAAGTAGTGCACTATATAGGGAATAGGGTACCATTCTCTGGTCTAAAGTAGTGCTCTATATAGGGAATAGGGTGCCATTCTCTGGTCTAAAGTAGTGCACTATATAGGGAATAGGGTGCCATTCTCTGGTCTAAAGTAGTGCACTATATAGGGAATAGGGTACCATTCTCTGGTCTAAAGTAGTGCACTATATAGGGAATAGGGTGCCATTCTCTGGTCTAAAGTAGTGCACTATATAGGGAATAGGGTACCATTCTCTGGTCTAAAGTAGTGCACTATACAGGGAATAGGGTGCCATTCTCTGGTCTAAAGTAGTGCACTATATAGGGAATAGGGTACCATTCTCTGGTCTAAAGTAGTGCTCTATATAGGGAATAGGGTGCCATTCTCTGGTCTAAAGTAGTGCACTATATAGGGAATAGGGTGCCATTCTCTGGTCTAAAGTAGTGCTCTATATAGGGAATAGGGTGCCATTCTCTGGTCTAAAGTAGTGCACTATATAGGGAATAGGGTACCATTCTCTGGTCTAAAGTAGTGCACTATATAGGGAATAGGGTACCATTCTCTGGTCTAAAGTAGTGCACTATATAGGGAATAGGGTGCCATTCTCTGGTCTAAAGTAGTGCACTATATAGGGAATAGGGTGCCATTCTCTGGTCTAAAGTAGTGCTCTATATAGGGAATAGGGTGCCACTTGGGACACAGCCACAGAAAAGGAAAACATGGGAGATGGCCCTCCAGCCTTCCTGTCACGCCCCCTAACCCTAACCCTAACCCTAACCCTGGCTCTGGGGACATTTTACATTTACATTTTAGTCATTTAGCAGACGCTCTTATCCAGAGCGACTTACAGTTAGTGAATACATATTTTTTTTTTTATACTGGCCCCCCGTGGGAATCGAACCCACAACCCTGGCGTTGCAAACGCCATGCTCTATCAACTGAGCTACATCCCTGCCGGCCATTCCCTCCCCTACCCTGGACGACACTGGGCCAATTGTGCGCCGCCCATGAGTCTCCCGGTCGCGGCCGGCTGCGACAGAGCCTGGATTCGAACCAGGATCTCTAGTGGCACAGTTAGCACTGCGATGCAGTGCCTTAGACCACTGCGCCACTGGGGACTCTTGTATGTTGAGCCAGGGTGTGGATTTTCTATGTGTGGTTTTCTATGTTGTGTTCTAGTTCTTTTTTTCTATGTTGGCGGGATCTTGTTCCGGAAGGTTTGTGTATTTAACCTAGGACTTCACGTATCGTTTGTTGTTTTGTTGTAGTGTGCAAAGTACTAATTAAAAGTATGTACGCCTATCACGCTGCGCCTTGGTCCGCTTCATCATGTGTCAACGATCGTGACGCTTCCAGCCTTTCAGAACTCTTTTCAGAACTCTGTCCATCTGATGAGATCACTAGTTGCTATGATACGGTGTGTCATGGAGTGTAAATATACCCTGCCTGAGTACGTCTACATCCCAAACAGCACCCTATTCCCTCTATAGTGCACTACTTTTGACAAGAGCCCTATGGACATTGGTAATAATGTGTGCACTACATAGGGAATAGGGTGCCATTCTCTGGTCTAAAGTAGTGCACTATATAGGGAATAGGGTACCATTCTCTGGTCTAAAGTAGTGCACTATATAGGGAATAGGGTGCCATTTGAGACGCTACCTATATAAACACACCCTGTTTATTGGATGACGCAGAGCGACAGCTCCTTGACCTCTCCTGATTGGACAGGACTAACATCAATATGTGTGATAATTGAAAACGGACCGGTGGCAGGGAGGGGCTCAGGGAAAACTTCAGTTCAAAACAGTCATTGTCTGAAATGACAAAGATTGTAAATGGGAGATGTCAAGCACCAATCTGTGTTTTGTTGTGACCAGTCAGAGATGTCAGGAGACTGGAGGGTCTATTTTGAGAGAACATAGCCTCGCCTCAAACGCAATATCAGTACAATACAAGTCACATGTGCTAGTCATGCGATGGTGCCCACTGGCATAAAGTAGGTGTATGTGTCTGGATCATAGGAAATTCAATTCTTTTTCGATGTTCTGAATGTATTACACATATTACACCAAGGTGAACATGGTTCATTATCTTCCATTACATGTCATGATAGACACTGTGCTGCACGCCATGTAATCATATCTGAAACTCATCCTTATCAAATGGGGATGTGACCTCACTAGTACATTCAACACCCTTCAACGATAGAAAACATACTGTCATTTAAAAAAAGGAAACGTTGTTTGATACAAGAAGCCCTACCTTCAACAGGAGTAGTATGGTGACTTGATACAAGAAGCCTTACCTTCAACAGGAGCAGTATGGTGACTTGATACAAGAAGCCTTACCTTCAACAGGAGCAGTATGGTGACTTGATACAAGAAGCCTTACCTTCAACAGGAGCAGTATGGTGACTTGATACAAGAAGCCTTACCTTCAACAGGAGCAGTATGGTGACTTGATACAAGAAGCCTTACCTTCAACAGGAGCAGTATGGTGACTTGATACAAGAAGCCTTACCTTCAACAGGAGCAGTATGGTGACTTGATACAAGAAGCCTTACCTTCAACAGGAGCAGTATGGTGACTTGATACAAGAAGCCTTACCTTCAACAGGAGCAGTATGGTGACTTGATACAAGAAGCCTTACCTTCAACAGGAGCAGTATGGTGACTTGATACAAGAAGCCTTACCTTCAACAGGAGCAGTATGGTGACTTGATACAAGAAGCCTTACTTTCAACAGGAGCATTATGGTGACTTGATACAAGAAGCCTTACCTTCAATAGGAGCAGTATGGTGACTTGATACAAGAAGCCTTACCTTCAACAGGAGCAGTATGGTGACTTGATACAAGAAGCCTTACCTTCAACAGGAGCAGTATGGTGACTTGATACAAGAAGCCTTACCTTCAACAGGAGCAGTATGGTGACTTGATACAAGAAGCCTTACCTTCAACAGGAGCAGTATGGTGACTTGATACAAGAAGCCTTACCTTCAACAGGAGCAGTATGGTGACTTGATACAAGAAGCCTTACCTTCAACAGAAGCAGTATGGTGACTTGCAGAACAGACAGCATCAGAGTTTGGGGTCCCCTCTTCCATAGCAGGACCACTGGACTCTAGGTTCTCAGGTAGGTTCCCAGGTCGGTTCCCAGGTAGGTTCTCAGGTAGGTTCCCAGGTCGGTTCCCAGGTAGGTTCTCAGGTCGGTTCTCAGGTAGGTACTCAGGTAGGTTCCCAGGTAGGTTCCCAGGTAGGTTCCCAGGTCGGTTCCCAGGTAGGTTCTCAGGTCGGTTCTCAGGTAGGTTCTCAGGTCGGTTCTCAGGTAGGTTCTCAGGTAGGTTCCCAGGTAGGTTCCCAGGTAGGTTCTCAGGTCGGTTCTCAGGTCGGTTCTCAGGTAGGTCCTCAGGTGACACTGGACTGTTAGGTGGGACATCCCCTGTATCTGTGGACACCCCTACAGCAGTGACATCATCTCCATCTCCACAGTCTGACCACGTCACAGAGGGGTCTAGGGTCAGGGTTAGGGTCACAGATGGGTCGAGGGTCACAGAGGGGTCGAGGTGGAGGGCTTGGTCTGTAGCATGTTGACTGTCCGAGTGTCCTGACCCCTCCTCTGCCCTGGTGTCACAGGATCCCTGATCCACTGTCCTGTCAGAGGGGTCTCCACTGTGTTCCCCTAGAACCGAGGGGGCCTCACTAGGTCTCCGTAGGACCGCCGTTAGCTCCATCCCTACACCCTCTCCACCCTCCTCTCCACCCTCCTCTCCACCCGCCCCACCAGGCGCTCCCCCAGAGTTGGAGCCTGTTTCTGGGGGCTGGGGGTCTCCATCCATGGGGGTAGTCCAATCCCTGGCCTCTGGAGGGGGCTCACTGTCCTGCAGATCTGACTGGCGGTCTGTCTGGCGGTCTGTCTGGCGGTCTGTCTGGCGGTCTGTCTGGCGGTCTGTCTGGCGGTCTGTCTGGCGGTCTGTCTGGTCGTCTGCAGGTACAGACACTATCCCCTCTGTTACCTCTGACCCCAATACACCCTCCTCAGACTCAGCTCTGAGGCCAGAGTCACCTGCCTCTATGGGCTCACCCTGTCTGTCATCCTGTCTGTCATCCTGTCTGTCATCCTGTCTGTCACCCTGTTTGGCACCCTGTCTCTCACCCTGTCTGGCACCCTGTCTCTCACCCTGTCTCTCACCCTGCCTGTCACTGCCCTCTAGTGGCAGATCCCCCTCGGACACCTGCTCTGACTGAGGCTCTGATGAGGGCTCTGAGTGATGCTCAATTGTGGGCTCTAACAGGGGTTCTGGTGTGTAGGACTCTAGTGTAGGATCTAACAGGGGTTCAGTCGGTGTAGGCTCTAACAGGGGTCCAGGCGGTGTAGGCTCTAACAGGGGTTCAGGTGGTGTAGGCTCTAACAGGGGTTCAGGTGGTGTAGGCTCTAACAGGGATTCAGGCGGTGTAGGCTCTAACAGGGGTTCAGGCGGTGTAGGCTCTAACAGGGGTTCAGGTGGTGTAGGCTCTAACAGGGGTTCAGGCGGTGTAGGCTCTAACAGGGGTTCAGGCGGTGTAGGCTCTAACAGGGGTTCAGGTGGTGTAGGCTCTAACAGGGGTTCAGGTGGTGTAGGCTCTAACAGGGGTTCAGGCGGTGTAGGCTCTAACAGGGGTTCAGGCGGTGTAGGCTCTAACAGGGGTTCTGGTGGGTGGGGCTCTAACAGGGGTTCAGGCGGTGTAGGCTCTAACAGGGGTTCAGGCGGTGTAGGCTCTAACAGGGGTTCAGGTGGTGTAGGCTCTAACAGGGGTTCAGGTGGTGTAGGCTCTAACAGGGGTTCAGGTGGTGTAGGCTCTAACAGGGGTTCAGGCGGTGTAGGCTCTAACAGGGGTTCTGGTGGGTGGGGCTCTAACAGGGGTTCAGGTGGTGTAGGCTCTAACAGGGGTTCAGGCGGTGTAGGCTCTAACAGGGGTTCAGGTGGTGTAGGCTCTAACAGGGGTTCAGGTGGTGTAGGCTCTAACAGGGGTTCAGGTGGTGTAGGCTCTAACAGGGGTTCAGGCGGTATAGGCTCTAACAGGGGTTCAGGCGGTGTAGGCTCTGGTGTGTTCTCTACAGAGCTGAAAGGCTCCATTGTGTCCTGGATGGATGACAGGTGACCCTTGGGCTTTGAGACGCAGGCACCAGTGTGGGTCAGGCGGGTCTCAGTGGGACGACTACAGCCTATCAGAGGGACCCTGAGTCTGGGAAGCCCTGAGTCTGGGAGTGGTGAGTGTTCCCTCCTGTCCTCCTCCATCCCCTCTAGATCCTCCAGCCTGCCCACGTTCAGCTCCCCTCCTCCCGCTCTTCTCGCTCCTCTCTCCCCTCCCCTTCCTCTCTCCCCTTCACCCGCTCTTCTCGCTCCTCTCTCCCCTCCCCTTCCTCTCTCCCCTCCCCCTCCTCTCTGTCCTCCCTCTCCTTTCTCTCCTCTCTCATCTCCCCCTCCTCCCCTTCCTCTCTCTCCTCCCTCTCCTCCCCCTCCTCCCTCTCCTCCCCCTTCTTTCTCTCCTCTCTCCCCTCCCCCTCCATCTGGTTCCTCCTCAGTCAGGTGGAAGAGCTCTGTTAAGGAGCTGCTGATCGACCGGAAGGAGTCTTCGTCCTCTTCCTCCTCTTCCTCAGACTGAGCCTGGTCCTCTGAGGTGCTGGAGAGGGCCTGAGTCTGGATCAGGCTGTGGTCCTGAGCTGTCCCTGGGTCTCCATCAGCAGGTCCACTACCTGAGACCAGCAGCGCTCCACTGTTTGATACTGCTGTTACTGTACTGTCCATAGAGTCACTGATAGCTGAGATCTCAGCTGCATGGTCCATAGATGTTTCTACAGGGTCAGAGGCATCTCCCATTTCTTTATCATCACAGTCCCCAGAATGGAGTCCAGTTTCCTGAGTCCCATGGCTGCCCGGCTCAGAGGGGTGAAACTCTTCTTCTGTGGAGCCACCAGAGCCCTCCCCAGCCCTAGCAGAAGCTGTTTTCTTCCTTTGTTCCAATGGAGGTTCACCCTCACTGAGGCCCTCTATCTCTATGGTAGGACATGATCTCCCAGAGTCAGCTGGACCCTGCTGTATATCCTGTCCATTGTCCAGGATAGAAGGGTCTGACAGGGGAGAGGGGTCAGAGTCTGACAGACCCTTAGTGGTGGGGATAGAGTCTGTTGTGGTTAACCATTCACTGTCTGTGGGTTGGTCCTCTGGGTGAAGGGTGTGACAGCCCTCCTGACAGCTGTCTGCGTCCCTCTCCACATAGCTCTTACCTTCCTGGAGACACTCCTTCAGGTCCGTGTCTGAGTGATCTGAGTTAGCCAAGTCTTCCAGGGACTGAGTGTGTCCCATGTCTTCTGTTGTTGCTGTGTCTCCACTGAGGACAGATGGATCTCTGTGTTCTGTGTGTTCCTCCTCCTCCTCCTCCCTTCCAACTGTGCTCTTCTCCTCTCCTTCCTGGTTCTGTTGTTCCTCCTCTCCTTCCTGGTTCTGTTGTTCCTCTTCCTCTCCTTCCTGGTTCTGTTGTTCCTCCTCTTCTCCTTCCTGGTTCTGTTGTTCCTCCTCTTCTCCTTCCTGGTTCTGTTGTTCCTCCTCTTCTCCTTCCTGGTTCTGTTGATCCTCCTCCTCTCCTTCCTGGTTCTGTTGTTCCGCCTCCTCTCCTTCCTGGTTCTGTTGTTCCTCTCCTTCCTGGTTCTGTTGTTCCTCTTCCTCTCCTTCCTGGTTCTGTTGTTCCTCCTCTTCTCCTTCCTGGTTCTGTTGTTCCTCCTCTTCTCCTTCCTGGTTCTGTTGTTCCTCCTCTTCTCCTTCCTGGTTCTGTTGATCCTCCTCCTCTCCTTCCTGGTTCTGTTGTTCCTCCTCTCCTTCCTGGTTCTGTTGTTCCTCCTCTTCTCCTTCCTGGTTCTGTTGTTCCTCCTCCTCTCCTTCCTGGTTCTGTTGTTCCTCCTCCTCTCCTTCCTGGTTCTGTTGTTCCTCCTCTTCTCCTTCCTGGTTCTGTTGTTCCTCCTCCTCTCCTTCCTGGTTCTGTTGTTCCTCCTCCTCTCCTTCCTGGTTCTGTTGTTCCTCCTCCTCTCCTTCCTGGTTCTGTTGTTCCTCCTCCTCTCCTTCCTGGTTCTGTTGTTCCTCCTCTTCTCCTTCCTGGTTCTGTTGTTCCTCCTCTTCTCCTTCCTGGTTCTGTTGTTCCTCCTCCTCTCCTTCCTGGTTCTGTTGTTCCTCCTCTTCTCCTTCCTGGTTCTGTTGTTCCTCCTCCTCTCCTTCCTGGTTCTGTTGTTCCTCCTCCTCTCCTTCCTGGTTCTGTTGTTCCGTCCCCTGTGTGGACCCCTGTGTAACACTGATTGTGCTCCCCTCTCTATCAGTTTCCTCCAGCTCTGTTCCACAGGATAGTGGGGCTCCTTTCTCCTCCTCAGGCCGGCTCTGTGCTCGGTCACAGCTATCACAGTCACTCCTCCAGTCTGTTACAGCCTCAGCCTCCCCCCTCCTCCACTCCTCCTCTCCCCCCTCCTCCCTCTCGGCTCTGTGGTGATCTCTGAGCGTGTTTGGAGTGAGAGACCCCCAGTTCTCCTTAGAGCCATTGTCCAGGGGGCTCCCTGAGGTCTGAGGAATGAGAGAGGGACCCTTACCCTCGTCACTCCCCACCTCTACCTTGTTTTCATTCACACACCCCTGGTGTCTCCCCTGGTCTCCCCCCTGGTCTCCCCCCTGGTCTCTGGTGTCCAAGGAGTCGTGAAACTGCCCTCTCTCTGTCTCTGATCCGCCACAGCAGTCTAGGGCGGTGTGTCTCAGCTCCAGCTCCTCTGTTCCTCTCTCTGTCTCTGATCCGCCACAGCAGTCTAGGGCGGTGTGTCTCAGCTCCAGCTCCTCTGTTCCTCTCTCTGTCTCTGATCCGCCACAGCAGTCTAGGGCGGTGTGTCTCAGCTCCAGCTCCTCTGTTCCTCTCTCTGTCTCTGATCCGCCACAGCAGTCTAGGGCGGTGTGTCTCAGCTCCAGCTCCTCTGTTCCTCTCTCTGTCTCTGATCCGCCACAGCAGTCTAGGGCGGTGTGTCTCAGCTCCAGCTCCTCTGTTCCTCTCTCTGTCTCTGATCCGCCACAGCAGTCTAGGGCGGTGTGTCTCAGCTCCAGCTCCTCTGTTCCTCTCTCTGTCTCTGATCCGCCACAGCAGTCTAGGGCGGTGTGTCTCAGCTCCAGCTCCTCTGTTCCTCTCTCTGTCTCTGATCCGCCACAGCAGTCTAGGGCGGTGTGTCTCAGGGACTCAGACTGCAGCTGAAGGAGAGGGGGATACCTAGTCAGTTGTGCAACTGAATGCATTCAACTGAAATGTGTCTTCCACATTTATTACATTTCAAATAGTATTTGAACCCAGGTCTCGTGGTAAGGTACCAGGGGTAGAGTAGTGTGAGGGTGGTAAGGAACCAGGGGTAGAGTAGTGTGAGGGTGGTAAGGTACCAGGGGTAGAGTAGTGTGAGGGTGGTAAGGTACCAGGGGTAGAGTAGTGTGAGGGTGGTAAGGTACCAGGGGTAGAGTAGTGTGAGGGTGGTAAGGTACCAGGGGTAGAGTAGTGTGAGGGTGGTAAGGAACCAGGGGTAGAGTAGTGGGAGGGTGGTAAGGTACCAGGGGTAGAGTAGTGTGAGGGTGGTAAGGAACCAGGGGTAGAGTAGTGTGAGGGTGGTAAGGTACCAGGGGTAGAGTAGTGTGAGGGTGGTAAGGTACCAGAGGTAGAGTAGTGTGAGGGTGGTAAGGAACCAGGGGTAGAGTAGTGTGAGGGTGGTAAGGAACCAGGGGTAGAGTAGTGGGAGGGTGGTAAGGTACCAGGGGGGCACAGCTCACCTTGACCAGGGGTCTCAGCTCCTCCACCAGTCTCTGGAGGGTAGGGGGGGCTGTGCCCGGTGCTGTGCCCACTGTCAGGGTGTGGGTGTTCAGCCTGGGAAGGTTACACACCACCCTGGAGCTAGTAGAGGATGGATGGACCGTCCCTCTGTCTGTCTCTGTCTCTGTCTCTGCTCTGTGTGGACCAAAATAAACAACCTGAAGACTCTGGGTCATGTGATTGAACAACACAGCGGGAGGAGGTCATGTGATTGGCCAATACAGCGGGGGGAGGTCATGTGATTGGCCAACACAGCGTGAGGAGGTCATGTGATTGGCCAACACAGCCGGGGTCAGCAGCCAGCAGGTAGTGTTATTAATCGTCAAATTTTACTGTGATTCTCTCAGTTAGCACTAAATTAGTCTCTGTGATTCTCTGGGATACTCTCAGTTAGTAGGACTGTGATTCTCTGTGATTCTCTCAGTTAGTAGGACTGTGAGGGTATCGACAACGATGAGACAGCCTATAGGGAGGAGGTCAGAGACCTGGCCATGTGGTGCCAGGATAACAACCTCTCCCTCAATGTGATCAAGACAAAGGAGATGATTGTGGACTACAGGGAAAAAAAAGAGGACTGAGCACGCCCCCATTCTCATCGACGGGGCTGTAGTGGAACAGGTCGAGAGCTTCAAGTTCCTTGGTGTCCACATCACCAACAAACTATCATGGTCCAAACACACCAAGACGGTCGTGAAGAGGGCACGACAAAGCCTATTCCCCCTCAGGAGACTGAAAAGATTTGGCATGGGTCCTCAGATCCTCAAAAGGTTTGACAGCTGCACCATCGAGAGCATCCTGACTGGTTGCATCACTGCCTGGTATGGCAACTGCTCGGCCTCCGACCGCAAGGCACTACAGAGGGTAGTGCGTACGGCCCAGTACATCACTGGGGCCAAGCTTCCTGCCATCCAGGACCTCTATACCAGGCGGTGTCAGAGGAAGGCCCTACAAATTGTCAAAGACTCCAGCCACCCTTGTCATAGACTGTTCTCTCTGCTACCGCACGGCAAACGGTACCGGAGCGCCAAGTCTAGGTCCAAGAGGCTTCTAAACAGCTTCTTCCCCCAAACCATAAAACTCCTGAACATCTAATCAAATGGCTACCCAGACTATATGCATTCCTGGGTGGGGTGGTTGAGCTGCAGCTGTTTTCAACTATGACTGACTGACTGACTGACTATGTCCTGGGTCCTGAGGTCACTAGCTAGCATAGCCTGGTTTAGTATGATTTCACTGCTCATGACTGAAGTGCCTTTACAAACACATGAAACACAATAATATAAAATGTATGCCCTTCTAGAGCTGCCCCGGTCAACTGTAAGTGCTGTTATTGTGAAGTGAAAACGTCTAGGAGCAACAACGGCTCAGCCGCAAAGTGGTCTGCCACACAAACTAATAGAACGGGACCGCCGAGTGCTGGAGCGCGTAGGGTCTGTCCTCGGTTGCAACACTCACTACCGAGTTCCAAACTGCCCTATGGAAGCAACGTCAGCACAAGTTTCATGAAATGGGTTTCCATGGCAGAGCAGCCGCACACAAGCCTAAGATCACCATGCGCAATGTCAAGCGTCGGCTGGAGTGGTGTAAAGCTCGCCGCTCTATGGGGGTGCCACAGGGTTCAATTATTGGGCCGACTCTTTTCTCTGTCTATATTTACATTTTACATTTACATTTACATTTTAGTCATTTAGCAGACGCTCTTATCCAGAGCGACTTACAGTTACTCAATGATGTCGCTCTTGCTGCTGGTGACTCTCAGATCCACATCTACGCAGACGACACCATTTTGTATACATCTGGCCCTTCATTGGACACTGTGTTAACAAACCTCCAAACGAGCTTCAATGCCATACAACACTCCTTCAGTAGCCTCCAACTGCTCTTAAACACTAGTAAAACTAAATGCATGCTCTTCAACCGAACGCTGCTTGCACCCGCCCACCCGACTAGAATCACTACTCTCGACGGGTCTGACCTAGAGTATGTGGACAACTACAAATACCTAGGTGTCTGGTTAGACTGTAAACTCTCCTTCCAGACTCACATTAAGAATCTCCAATCCAAAGTTAAATCTAGAATCGGTTTCCTATTTCGCAAACAAAGCCTCCTTCACTCATGCTGCCAAACATGCCCTCGTAAAACTGACTATCCTACCGATCCTTGACTTCGGCGATGTCATTTACAAAATAGCCTCCAACACTCTACTCAGCAAATTGGATGTAGTCTATCACAGTGCCATCCATTTTGTCACCAAAGCCCCATATAATACCCACCACTGTGACCTGTACGCTCTCGTTGGCTGGTCCTCACTACATATTCGTCGCCAAACCCACTGGCTCCAGGCCATCTATAAATCACTGCTAGGCAAATCCCCGCCTTATCTTAGCTCATTGGTCACCATAGCAACACCCACCCATAGTCTGCGCTCCAGCAGGTATATCTCACTGGTCATTCCCAAAGCCAACACCTCCTTTGGCCGCCATTCCTTCCAGTTCTCTGCTGCCAATGACTGGAACAAATTGCAAAAATCTCTGAAGCTGGAGACTCTTATCTCCCTCACTAACTGTAAGCATCAGTTGGCAGAGCAGCTTACCGATCACTGCACCTGTACACAGCCCATCTGTAATTAGCCCGCCCAACTACCTCATCCCTATATTGTTATTTATTTTGCTCATTTGTACCCCAATATCTCTATTTGCACATCATCTCTTGCACATCTAGCATTCCAGTGTTAATACTAATTGTAATTATTTTGCACTATGGCCTATTTATTGCCTTACCTCCATAACTTGCTACATTTGCACACACTGTATATATATTTTTCTGTTGTATTTTTGACTTTGTTTTGTTTTACCCCATATGTAACTCTGTGTTGTTGTTTTTATCACACTGCTTTGCTTTATCTTGGCCAGGTCGCAGTTGTAAATGAGAACTTGTTCTCAACTGGCTTACCTGGTTAAATAAAGGTGAAATAAAAAATTTAATAAATAATAAATAAAAACCGCCATTGGAAGCAGGGTTTGGCGGATGCCAGGAAAACGCTACCAGCCTGAATGCATAGTGCCAACTGTAAAGTTTGGTGGAGGAGGAATAATGGTCTGGGGCTGTTTTTCATGGTTCGAGCTAGGCCCCTTAGTTCCAGTGAACGGAAATCTTAACGCTACAGCATACAATGACATTCTAGATGATTCTGTGCTTCCAACTTTGCTGCAACAGTTTGGGGAAGGCCCTTTTCTGTTTCAGGATGAGAATTCCCCCGTGCACAAAGAGAGGTACATACAGAATTGGTTTGTTGAGATCGTTGTGGAAGAACTTGACTGGCATGCACAGAGCCCTGACCTCAACCCCATTGAACACCTTTGGGATGAATTGGAACGCCGACTGCGAGCCAGGCCTAATCGCCCAACATCAGTGCCCAACCTCACTAATGCTCTTGTGGCTGAATGGAAGCAAGTCCCCTCAGCAATGTTCCAACATCTAGTGGAAAGCCTTCCCAGAAGAGTGGAGGCTGTTATAGCAGAAAAGGGGGGACCAACTCCATATTAATGGATGTGATTTTGGAATGAGATGTTTGACGAGCAGGTGTCCACATACTTTTGGACATGTAGTGTACTATGTCTGTGCTCTGAGAATAGGTCATTGTTCTCACCCAATCACACTGCAGTAAAACAAATGGGACAAAACAAGTTGTCAGTCACCCGGTGAAACCATTGCATGCCGTTTCCCTGCCGTGTTTATACACGGAGAAGGAGAGAGCGATGTTCACACAAACTGTCTCTGACTGCATCCCAAATGGCACCCTATTCCCTATATAGTGCACTACTTTAGACCAGAGAATGGCACCCTATTCCCTATCTAGTGCACTACTTTAGACCAGAGAATGGCCCCCTATTCCCTATATAGTGCACTACTTTAGACCAGATAATGACACCCTATTCCCTATATAGTGCACTACTTTAGACCAGAGAATGGCACCCTATTCCCTATATAGTGCACTACTTTAGACCAGAGAATGGCCCCCTATTCCCTATATAGTACACTACTTTAGACCAGAGACTGACACCCTATTCCCTATATAGTGCACTACTTTAGACCAGAGAATGGCACCCTATTCCCTATATAGTGCACTACTTTAGACCAGAGAATGGTACCCTATTCCCTATATAGTGCACTACTTTAGACCAGATAATGACACCCTATTCCCTATATAGTGCACTACTTTAGACCAGAGAATGGCACCCTATTCCCTATATAGTGCACTACTTTAGACCAGAGAATGGCACCCTATTCCCTATATAGTGCACTACTTTAGACCAGATAATGACACCCTATTCCCTATATAGTGCACTACTTTAGACCAGAGAATGGCACCCTATTCCCTATATAGTGCACTACTTTAGACCAGAGAATGGCACCCTATTCCCTATATAGTGCACTACTTTAGACCAGAGAATGGTACCCTATTCCCTGTATAGTGCACTACTTTAGACCAGATAATGACACCCTATTCCCTATATAGTGCACTACTTTAGACCAGAGAATGGCACACTATTTCCTATATAGTGCACTACTTTAGACCAGAGAATGGCACCCTATTCCCTATATAGTGCACTACTTTAGACCAGAGAATGGCACCCTATTCCCTATATAGTGCACTACTTTAGACCAGAGAATGGCACCCTCCCTATATAGTGCACTACTTTAGACCAGAGAATGGCACCCTATTCCCTATATAGTGCACTACTTTAGACCAGAGAATGGCACCCTATTCCCTATATAGTGCACTACTTTAGACCAGAGAATGGCACCCTATTCCCTATATAGTGCACTACTTTAGACCAGAGAATGGCAGCCTATTCCCTATATAGTGCACTACTTTAGACCAGAGAATGGTACCCTATTCCCTATATAGTGCACTACTTTAGACCAGAGAATGGCACCCTATTCCCTATATAGTGCACTACTTTAGACCAGAGAATGGCACCCTATTCCCTATATAGTGCACTACTTTAGACCAGAGAATGGCACCATATTCCCTATATAGTGCACTACTTTAGACGAGAGAATGGCACCATATTCCCTATATAGTGCACTACTTTAGACCAGAGAATGGCACCCTATTCCCTATATAGTGCACTACTTTAGACCAGAGAATGGTACCCTATTCCCTATATAGTGCACTACTTTAGACCAGAGAATGGCACCCTATTCCCTATATAGTGCACTACTTTAGACCAGAGAATGAAACCCTATTCCCTATATAGTGCACTACTTTAGACCAGAGAATAGCACCCTATTCCCTATATAGTGCACTACTTTAGACAAGAGAATGGTACCCTATTCCCTATATAGTGCACTACTTTAGACCAGAGAATGGCACCCTATTCCCTATATAGTGCACTACTTTAGACCAGAGTATGGCACCCTATTCCCTATATAGTGCACTACTTTAGACCAGAGAATAGCACCCTATTCCCTATATAGTGCACTACTTTAGACCAGAGAATGGCACCCTATTCCCTATATAGTGCACTACTTTAGACCAGAGAATGGCACCCTATTCCCTATATAGTGCACTACTTTAGACCAGAGAATGGCACCCTATTCCCTATATAGTGCACTACTTTAGACCAGAGAATGGCACCCTATTCCCTATATAGTGCACTACTTTAGACCAGAGAATAGCACCCTATTCCCTATACAGTGCACTACTTTAGACCAGAGAATGGCACCCTATTCCCTATATAGTGCACTACTTTAGACCAGAGAATGGCACCCTATTCCTTATATAGTGCACTACTTTAGACCAGAGAATAGCACCCTATTCCCTATATAGTGCACTACTTTAGACCAGAGAATGGTACCCTATTCCCTATATAGTGCACTACTTTAGACCAGAGAATGCTACCCTATTCCCTATATAGTGCACTACTTTAGACCAGAGAATGGCACCCTATTCCCTATATAGTGCACTACTTTAGACCAGAGAATGGTACCATATTCCCTATATAGTGCACTACTTTAGACCAGAGAATGGCACCCTATTCCCTATATAGTGCACTACTTTAGACCAGAGAATGGCACCCTATTCCCTATATAGTGCACTACTTTAGACCAGAGAATGGCACCCTATTCCCTATATAGTGCACTACTTTAGACCAGAGAATGGCACCCTATTCCCTATATAGTGCACTAATTTAGACCAGAGAATGGCACCCTATTCCCTATATAGTGCACTACTTTAGACCAGAGAATGGTACCCTATTCCCTATATAGTGCACTACTTTAGACCAGAGAATGGCACCCTATTCCCTATATAGTGCACTACTTTAGACCAGAGAATGGTACCCTATTCCCTATATAGTGCACTACTTTAGACCAGGCCCCATAGGGTAGTGCACTATATAGGGAACAGGGTGCCACTTGGGACCAAGGTTATTATAGTAAAACATTCAAGACAACAGAAATACAAGACGGAAACTCAGGCATCATCCTAGAGCTCAGACCTCTCCGACCTGAAGATCACCGACGTGATGATTTTGACCAATCTGAGCTTGTTTCTATCTGAGTTCCCGGTTGTCAGACATCACCACAACATCTACAACATGTTCAAGCTCTGAGAAACTATTCCAACACTTTTTGAAAAACAACAACATGGTCTATCCTTACTGTGTGAGGAGCTGGTGCAGGTCTCGGTGGCCCCGCTGCTGGGCGATGCCTGCGGGCGTGGCCCCCTGTCTGTTGGTCAGTCTGAGGGCTTCAGGGGCCCCTGGTTGCAGTAGGAGCCACACAGCTACCCTCCTAAGACCCCGCCGTGCTGCAAAGTGGACCAAATTCTCCTGGGGCTGGGGCTCTGCAGGGATGGAGGGAGGGAGGGAGGGAGGGAGGGAGGGAGGGAGGGAGGGAGGGAGGGAGGGAGGGAGGGAGGGAGGGAGGGAGGGAGGGGAGTAATTAGACTGAAACTAAAAACATCCAAATGTTGGTTGGTTGGCTGGTGTTGACTTACTCTACCTTGGTACGTGTTAGTGTTATTGTTAGGAGGGAGGGCTGGGGGTGTTCAGAGAGACTACACTGTTCAGAGTTACACACAGAGAGACTACACTGTTCAGAGTTACACACAGAGAGACTACACTGTTCAGAGTTACACACAAAGACTACACTGTTCAGAGTTACACACAGAGACTACACTGTTCAGAGTTACACAGAGAGACTACACTGTTCAGAGTTACACACAAAGACTACACTGTTCAGAGTTACACACAGAGACTACACTGTTCAGAGTTACACACAGAGACTACACTGTTCAGAGTTACACAGAGAGACTACACTGTTCAGAGTTACACACAGAGACTACACTGTTCAGAGTTACACACAGAGACTACACTGTTCAGAGTTACACACAGAGACTACACTGTTCAGAGTTACACACAGAGACTACACTGTTCAGAGTTACACACAGAGAGACTACACTGTTCAGAGTTACACACAAAGACTACACTGTTCAGAGTTACACACAGAGACTACACTGTTCAGAGTTACACAGAGAGACTACACTGTTCAGAGTTACACACAAAGACTACACTGTTCAGAGTTACACACAGAGACTACACTGTTCAGAGTTACACACAGAGACTACACTGTTCAGAGTTACACAGAGAGACTACACTGTTCAGAGTTACACACAGAGACTACACTGTTCAGAGTTACACACAGAGACTACACTGTTCAGAGTTACACACAGAGACTACACTGTTCAGAGTTACACACAGAGACTACACTGTTCAGAGTTACACACAGAGAGACTACACTGTTCAGAGTTACACACAGAGAGACTACACTGTTCAGAGTTACACACAGAGAGACTACACTGTTCAGAGTTACACACAGAGAGACTACACTGTTCAGAGTTACACATAGAGACTACACTGTTCAGAGTTACACACAGAGAGACTACACTGTTCAGAGTTACACAGAGAGACTACACTGTTCAGAGTTACACACAGAGAGACTACACTGTTCAGAGTTACACACAAAGACTACACTGTTCAGAGTTACACACAGAGACTACACTGTTCAGAGTTACACACAGAGACTACACTGTTCAGAGTTACACAGAGAGACTACACTGTTCAGAGTTACACACAAAGACTACACTGTTCAGAGTTACACACAGAGACTACACTGTTCAGAGTTACACAGAGAGACTACACTGTTCAGAGTTACACACAAAGACTACACTGTTCAGAGTTACACACAGAGACTACACTGTTCAGAGTTACACACAGAGACTACACTGTTCAGAGTTACACAGAGAGACTACACTGTTCAGAGTTACACACAGAGACTACACTGTTCAGAGTTACACACAGAGACTACACTGTTCAGAGTTACACACAGAGACTACACTGTTCAGAGTTACACACAGAGACTACACTGTTCAGAGTTACACACAGAGAGACTACACTGTTCAGAGTTACACACAGAGAGACTACACTGTTCAGAGTTACACACAGAGAGACTACACTGTTCAGAGTTACACACAGAGAGACTACACTGTTCAGAGTTACACATAGAGACTACACTGTTCAGAGTTACACACAGAGAGACTACACTGTTCAGAGTTACACAGAGAGACTACACTGTTCAGAGTTACACACAGAGAGACTACACTGTTCAGAGTTACACACAAAGACTACACTGTTCAGAGTTACACACAGAGACTACACTGTTCAGAGTTACACACAGAGACTACACTGTTCAGAGTTACACATAGAGACTACACTGTTCAGAGTTACATACAGAGAGACTACACTGTTCAGAGTTACACACAGAGAGACTACACTGTTCAGAGTTACACACAGAGAGACTACACTGTTCAGAGTTACACACAGAGACTACACTGTTCAGAGTTACACACAGAGACTACACTGTTCAGAGTTACACACACATAGACTACACTGTTCAGAGTTACACACAGAGAGACTACACTGTTCAGAGTTACACACAGAGACTACACTGTTCAGAGTTACACACAGAGACTACACTGTTCAGAGTTACACACAGAGACTACACTGTTCAGAGTTACACACAGAGACTACACTGTTCAGAGTTACACAGAGAGACTACACTGTTCAGAGTTACACACAGAGACTACACTGTTCAGAGTTACACACAGAGACTACACTGTTCAGAGTTACACACAGAGACTACACTGTTCAGAGTTACACACAGAGACTACACTGTTCAGAGTTACACACAGAGAGACTACACTGTTCAGAGTTACACACAGAGAGACTACACTGTTCAGAGTTACACACAGAGAGACTACACTGTTCAGAGTTACACACAGAGAGACTACACTGTTCAGAGTTACACATAGAGACTACACTGTTCAGAGTTACACACAGAGAGACTACACTGTTCAGAGTTACACACAGAGACTACACTGTTCAGAGTTACACACAGAGAGACTACACTGTTCAGAGTTACACACAGAGACTACACTGTTCAGAGTTACACACAGAGACTACACTGTTCAGAGTTACACACAGAGAGACTACACTGTTCAGAGTTACACACAGAGAGACTACAATGTTCAGAGTTACACATAGAGACTACACTGTTCAGAGTTACACACAGAGAGACTACACTATTCAGAGTTACACACAGAGAGACTACACTGTTCAGAGTTACACACAGAGAGACTACACTGTTCAGAGTTACACACAGAGAGACTACACTGTTCAGAGTTACACACAGAGAGACTACACTGTTCAGAGTTACACACAGAGACTACACTGTTCAGAGTTACACACAGAGAGACTACACTGTTCAGAGTTACACACAGAGACTACACTGTTCAGAGTTACACACAGAGAGACTACACTGTTCAGAGTTACACACAGAGACTACACTGTTCAGAGTTACACACAGAGACTACACTGTTCAGAGTTACACACAGAGAGACTACACTGTTCAGAGTTACACACAGAGAGACTACAATGTTCAGAGTTACACATAGAGACTACACTGTTCAGAGTTACACACAGAGAGACTACACTATTCAGAGTTACACACAGAGAGACTACACTGTTCAGAGTTACACACAGAGAGACTACACTGTTCAGAGTTACACACAGAGAGACTACACTGTTCAGAGTTACACACAGAGAGACTACACTGTTCAGAGTTACACACAGAGACTACACTGTTCAGAGTTACACACAGAGAGACTACACTGTTCAGAGTTACACACAGAGACTACACTGTTCAGAGTTACACACAGAGAGACTACACTGTTCAGAGTTACACACAGAGAGACTACACTGTTCAGAGTTACACACAGAGACTACACTGTTCAGAGTTACACACAGAGAGACTACACTGTTCAGAGTTTCACACAGAGACTACACTGTTCAGAGTTACACACAGAGAGACTACACTGTTCAGAGTTACACACAGAGACTACACTGTTCAGAGTTACACACAGAGACTACACTGTTCAGAGTTACACACAGAGAGACTACACTGTTCAGAGTTACACACAGAGAGACTACACTGTTCAGAGTTACACATAGAGACTACACTGTTCAGAGTTACACACAGAGAGACTACACTATTCAGAGTTACACACAGAGAGACTACACTGTTCAGAGTTACACACAGAGACTACACTGTTCAGAGTTACACACAGAGAGACTACACTGTTCAGAGTTACACACAGAGAGACTACACTGTTCAGAGTTACACACAGAGACTACACTGTTCAGAGTTACACATAGAGACTACACTGTTCAGAGTTACACACAGAGAGACTACACTGTTCAGAGTTACACATAGAGACTACACTGTTCAGAGTTACACACAGAGAGACTACACTGTTCAGAGTTACACACAGAGAGACTACAATGTTCAGAGTTACACACAGAGACTACACTGTACAGATTTACACACAGAGACTACACTGTTCAGAGTTACACACAGAGAGACTACACTGTTCAGAGTTACACACACATAGACTACACTGTTCAGAGTTACACACAGAGAGACTACACTGTTCAGAGTTACACACAGAGACTACACTGTTCAGAGTTACACACAGAGACTACACTGTTCAGAGTTACACACAGAGACTACACTGTTCAGAGTTACACACAGAGACTACACTGTTCAGAGTTACACATAGAGACTACACTGTTCAGAGTTACATACAGAGAGACTACACTGTTCAGAGTTACACACAGAGAGACTACACTGTTCAGAGTTACACACAGAGAGACTACACTGTTCAGAGTTACACACAGAGACTACACTGTTCAGAGTTACACACAGAGACTACACTGTTCAGAGTTACACACAGAGAGACTACACTGTTCAGAGTTACACACACATAGACTACACTGTTCAGAGTTACACACAGAGAGACTACACTGTTCAGAGTTACACACAGAGACTACACTGTTCAGAGTTACACACAGCGACTACACTGTTCAGAGTTACACACAAAGACTACACTGTTCAGAGTTACACACAGAGACTACACTGTTCAGAGTTACACACAGAGAGACTACACTGTTCAGAGTTACACACAGAGAGACTACACTGTTCAGAGTTACACACAGAGAGACTACACTGTTCAGAGTTACACACAGAGAGACTACACTGTTCAGAGTTACACACAGAGAGACTACACTGTTCAGAGTTACACACAGAGAGACTACACTGTTCAGAGTTACACATAGAGACTACACTGTTCAGAGTTACACACAGAGAGACTACACTGTTCAGAGTTACACACAGAGAGACTACACTGTTCAGAGTTACACACAGAGAGACTACACTGTTCAGAGTTACACATAGAGACTACACTGTTCAGAGTTACACACAGAGAGACTACACTGTTCAGAGTTACACACAGAGAGACTACACTGTTCAGAGTTACACACACAGAGACTACACTGTTCAGAGTTACACACAGAGAGACTACACTGTTCAGAGTTACACACAGAGACTACACTGTTCAGAGTTACACACAGAGACTACACTGTTCAGAGTTACACACAGAGATACTACACTGTTCAGAGTTACACACAGAGAGACTACACTGTTCAGAGTTACACACAGAGAGACTACACTGTTCAGAGTTACACACAGAGACTACACTGTTCAGAGTTACACACAGAGACTACACTGTTCAGAGTTACACACAGAGACTACACTGTTCAGAGTTACACACAGAGAGACTACACTGTTCAGAGTTACACACAGAGACTACACTGTTCAGAGTTACACACAGAGAGACTACACTGTTCAGAGTTACACACAGATAGACTACACTGTTCAGAGTTACACACAGAGAGACTACACTGTTCAGAGTTACACACAGAGAGACTACACTGTTCAGAGTTACACACAGAGAGACTACACTGTTCAGAGTTACACACAGAGACTACACTGTTCAGAGTTACACACAGAGAGACTACACTATTCAGAGTTACACACAGAGACTACACTGTTCAGAGTTACACACAGAGAGACTACACTGTTCAGAGTTACACATAGAGACTACACTGTTCAGAGTTACACATGAGTCATTTATTTCCATTCCAGCCATTACAATGAGTCTGTCCTCCTACAGCTCCTCCCACCAGCCTCCTCTGTTATAGTGACGTCTACATGCACAACAGGAGAATGTATCCAGTCACAACAGGAGAATGTATCCAGTCACAACAGGAGAATGTATCCAGTCACAACAGGAGAATGTATCCAGTCACAACAGGATAATGTATCCAGTCACAACAGGTGAATGTATCCAGTCACAACAGGAGAATGTATCCAGTCACAACAGGAGAATGTATCCAGTCACAACAGGAGAATGTATCCAGTCACAACAGGGGAATGTATCCAGTCACAACAGGGGAATGTATCCAGTCACAACAGGGGAATGTATCCAGTCACAACAGGAGAATGTATCCAAATGTATCCAGTCACAACAGGAGAATGTATCCAGTCACAACAGGGGAATGTATCCAAATGTATCCAGTCACAACAGGAGAATGTATCCAGTCACAACAGGGGAATTTATCCAGTCACAACAGGAGAATGTATCCAGTCACAACAGGAGAATGTATCCAGTCACAACAGGAGAATGTATCCAGTCACAACAGGAGAATGTATCCAGTCACAACAGGAGAATGTATCCAGTCACAACAGGAGAATGTATCCAGTCACAACAGGAGAATGTATCCAGTCACAACAGGAGAATGTATCCAGTCACAACAGGAGAATGTATCCAGTCACAACAGGAGAATGTATCCAGTCACAACAGGAGAATGTATCCAGTCACAACAGGAGAATGTATCCAGTCACAACAGGAGAATGTATCCAGTCACAACAGGAGAATGTATCCAATCACAACAGGAGAATGTATCCAGTCACAACAGGAGAATGTATCCAGTCACAACAGGAGAATGTATCCAGTCACAACAGGGGAATGTATCCAGTCACAACAGGAGAATGTATCCAGTCACAACAGGAGAATGTATCCAGTCACAACAGGAGAATGTATCCAGTCACAACAGGAGAATGTATCCAGTCACAACAGGAGAATGTATCCAGTCACAACAGGAGAATGTATCCAGTCACAACAGGGGAATGTATCCAGTCACAACAGGGGAATGTATCCAGTCACAATAGGAGAATGTATCCAGTCACAACAGGAGAATGTATCCAGTCACAACAGGAGAATGTATCCAGTCACAACAGGAGAATGTATCCAGTCACAACAGGAGAATGTATCCAGTCACAACAGGAGAATGTATCCAGTCACAACAGGGGAATGTATCCAGTCACAACAGGAGAATGTATACAGTCACAACAGGAGAATGTATCCAGTCACAACAGGAGAATGTATCCAGTCACAACAGGGGAATGTATCCAGTCACAACAGGGGAATGTATCCAGTCACAACAGGAGAATGTATCCAGTCACAACAGGAGAATGTATCCAGTCACAACAGGGGAATGTATCCAGTCACAACAGAAAAATGTATCCAGTCACAACAGGGGAATGTATCCAGTCAAAACAGGGGAACGTATCCAGTCACAACAGGAGAATGTATCCAGTCACAACAGGGGAACGTATCCAGTCACAACAGGAGAATGTATCCAGTCACAACAGGAGAATGTATCCAGTCACAACAGGAGAATGTATCCAGTCACAACAGGGGAATGTATCCAGTCACAACAGGAGAATGTATCCAGTCACAACAGGAGAATGTATCCAGTCACAACAGGGGAATGTATCCAGTCACAACAGGAGAATGTATCCAGTCACAACAGGAGAATGTATCCAGTCACAACAGGAGAATGAATCCAGTCACAACAGGATAATGTATCCAGTCACAACAGGAGAATGTATCCAGTCACAACAGGAGAATGTATCCAGTCACAACAGGAGAATGTATCCAGTCACAACAGGGGAATGTATCCAGTCACAACAGGAGAATGTATCCAGTCACAACAGGAGAATGTATCCAGTCACAACAGGAGAATGTATCCAGTCACTACAGGGGAATGTATCCAGTCACAACAGGAGAATGTATCCAGTCACAACAGGAGAATGTATCCAGTCACAACAGGAGAATGTATCCAGTCACAACAGGAGAATGTATCCAGTCACAACAGGGGAATGTATCCAGTCACAACAGGAGAATGTATCCAGTCACAACAGGAGAATGTATCCAGTCACAACAGGAGAATGTATCCAGTCACTACAGGGGAATGTATCCAGTCACAACAGGAGAATGTATCCAGTCACAACAGGAGAATGTATCCAGTCACAACAGGGGAATGTATCCAGTCACAACAGGGGAATGTATCCAGTCACAACAGGAGAATGTATCCAGTCACAACAGGAGAATGTATCCAGTCACAACAGGAGAATGTATCCAGTCACAACAGGAGAATGTATCCAGTCACAACAGGAGAATGTATCCAGTCACAACAGGAGAACGTATCCAGTCACAACAGGGGAATGTATCCAGTCACAACAGGAGAATGTATCCAGTCACAACAGAGGAATGTATCCAGTCACAACAGGAGAATGTATCCAGTCACAACAGGAGAACGTATCCAGTCACAACAGGGGAATGTATCCAGTCACAACAGGGGAATGTATCCAGTCACAACAGGAGAATGTATCCAGTCACAACAGAGGAATGTATCCAGTCACAACAGGAGAATGTATCCAGTCACAACAGGAGAACGTATCCAGTCACAACAGGGGAATGTATCCAGTCACAACAGGGGAATGTATCCAGTCACAACAGGAGAATGTATCCAGTCACAACAGGAGAATTGTGACTGGATTGTTCAGAGTTACACATGAGTCATTTATTTCCATTCCAGCCATTACAATGAGTCTGTCCTCCTACAGCTCCTCCCACCAGCCTCCTCTGGTATAGTGACGTCTACATGCACAACAGGAGAATGTATCCAGTCACAACAGGAGAATGTATCCAGTCACAACAGGAGAATGTATCCAGTCACAACAGGAGAATGTATCCAGTCACAACAGGAGAATGTATCCAGTCACAACAGGAGAATGTATCCAGTCACAACAGGAGAATGTATCCAGTCACAACAGGAGAATGTATCCAGTCACAACAGGAGAATGTATCCAGTCACAACAGGAGAATGTATCCAGTCACAACAGGAGAATGTATCCAGTCACAACAGGAGAATGTATCCAGTCACAACAGGAGAATGTATCCAGTCACAACAGGAGAATGTATCCAATCACAACAGGAGAATGTATCCAGTCACAACAGGAGAATGTATCCAGTCACAACAGGAGAATGTATCCAGTCACAACAGGGGAATGTATCCAGTCACAACAGGAGAATGTATCCAGTCACAACAGGAGAATGTATCCAGTCACAACAGGAGAATGTATCCAGTCACAACAGGAGAATGTATCCAGTCACAACAGGAGAATGTATCCAGTCACAACAGGAGAATGTATCCAGTCACAACAGGGGAATGTATCCAGTCACAACAGGGGAATGTATCCAGTCACAATAGGAGAATGTATCCAGTCACAACAGGAGAATGTATCCAGTCACAACAGGAGAATGTATCCAGTCACAACAGGAGAATGTATCCAGTCACAACAGGAGAATGTATCCAGTCACAACAGGAGAATGTATCCAGTCACAACAGGGGAATGTATCCAGTCACAACAGGAGAATGTATACAGTCACAACAGGAGAATGTATCCAGTCACAACAGGAGAATGTATCCAGTCACAACAGGGGAATGTATCCAGTCACAACAGGGGAATGTATCCAGTCACAACAGGAGAATGTATCCAGTCACAACAGGAGAATGTATCCAGTCACAACAGGGGAATGTATCCAGTCACAACAGAAAAATGTATCCAGTCACAACAGGGGAATGTATCCAGTCAAAACAGGGGAACGTATCCAGTCACAACAGGAGAATGTATCCAGTCACAACAGGGGAACGTATCCAGTCACAACAGGAGAATGTATCCAGTCACAACAGGAGAATGTATCCAGTCACAACAGGAGAATGTATCCAGTCACAACAGGGGAATGTATCCAGTCACAACAGGAGAATGTATCCAGTCACAACAGGAGAATGTATCCAGTCACAACAGGGGAATGTATCCAGTCACAACAGGAGAATGTATCCAGTCACAACAGGAGAATGTATCCAGTCACAACAGGAGAATGAATCCAGTCACAACAGGATAATGTATCCAGTCACAACAGGAGAATGTATCCAGTCACAACAGGAGAATGTTTCCAGTCACAACAGGAGAACGTATCCAGTCACAACAGGGGAATGTATCCAGTCACAACAGGAGAATGTATCCAGTCACAACAGGAGAATGTATCCAGTCACAACAGGAGAATGTATCCAGTCACTACAGGGGAATGTATCCAGTCACAACAGGAGAATGTATCCAGTCACAACAGGAGAATGTATCCAGTCACAACAGGAGAATGTATCCAGTCACAACAGGAGAATGTATCCAGTCACAACAGGGGAATGTATCCAGTCACAACAGGAGAATGTATCCAGTCACAACAGGAGAATGTATCCAGTCACAACAGGAGAATGTATCCAGTCACTACAGGGGAATGTATCCAGTCACAACAGGAGAATGTATCCAGTCACAACAGGAGAATGTATCCAGTCACAACAGGGGAATGTATCCAGTCACAACAGGGGAATGTATCCAGTCACAACAGGAGAATGTATCCAGTCACAACAGGAGAATGTATCCAGTCACAACAGGAGAATGTATCCAGTCACAACAGGAGAATGTATCCAGTCACAACAGGAGAATGTATCCAGTCACAACAGGAGAACGTATCCAGTCACAACAGGGGAATGTATCCAGTCACAACAGGGGAATGTATCCAGTCACAACAGGAGAATGTATCCAGTCACAACAGAGGAATGTATCCAGTCACAACAGGAGAATGTATCCAGTCACAACAGGAGAACGTATCCAGTCACAACAGGGGAATGTATCCAGTCACAACAGGGGAATGTATCCAGTCACAACAGGGGAATGTATCCAGTCACAACAGGAGAATGTATCCAAATGTATCAAGTCACAACAGGGGAATGTATCCAGTCACAACAGGAGAATGTATCCAGTCACAACAGAGGAATGTATCCAGTCACAACAGGAGAATGTATCCAGTCACAACAGGGGAATGTATCCAGTCACAACAGGAGAATGTATCCAGTCACAACAGGAGAATGTATCCAGTCACAACAGGATAATGTATCCAGTCACAACAGGAGAATGTATCCAGTCACAACAGGAGAATGTATCCAGTCACAACAGGGGAATGTATCCAGTCACAACAGGAGAATGTATCCAGTCACAACAGGAGAATGTATCCAGTCACAACAGGGGAATGTATCCAGTCACAACAGGGGAATGTATCCAGTCACAACAGGAGAATGTATCCAGTCACAACAGGAGAATGTATCCAGTCACAACAGGAGAATGTATCCAGTCACAACAGGAGAATGTATCCAAATGTATCCAGTCACAACAGGGGAATGTATCCAGAATAATTCCGGTCTTACGGTAATTGATCGTTAATTATCATAAACACGTACAGCATCTCCAGGCCTCCATTCAATATGTACACAAGACAACAAGCCACTGATGCCCACCTTTGAAACATCTACAGTACATTTAAAAAAAGTATAATAAATCAATTTAATACACCATCACAATAAATCCATTATTTATTTCAGTGAGGTCTAAAGAAACATTATGATATGAAGAAAATGTATTTCAGAAGAACAGAATATGAGTTGGCCTACTGTATGTTATCTGGCTATGCTCCATGCCATAGGCTGTAGGCTTGTTCATTTAGCTGACAAGATATGCTTATAAGTCCCGTGACATTATTTTACATTATAGGATTCTTTAGTAAGAAGAATATAATTGAACTTAGCTGAATAAAATAGAAAGGATATTTTTCCCTGGCATCGATGGTTTACCATCTGATTTCTATAAGCTCCTTTGTGGGTCTATTGGGGGGGGGGGATTTTTATGAAGTGGTGTGTGAATCTTTTCATTAGGGTTCTCTTCCTGTATCCTGTCAACGTGCTGTGCTTTCATTGTTGCAAAAAAAAGGGGGATTTGGCTCTTTGAAAAAAACTGGCGACCTGTTGCATTGCTGTGTGCAGAATCTAAAATTATATCTGAGTGTCTCTCAAACAGGTTGAAAGAATATCTGGGGCTGTTGGTCCACAAGGACCAGTCTTACTGTGTACCTGATCGCTCTATTGTTGATAACTTGTTACTATTAAGAAAAGTTTTAGACATTTGTAAACTGTCTGATGTGAATGTGGGTTTGCTTTCTTTGGATCTTTGGACCGCGTGGACCATCAGTACTTGTTTCAAAACAATGAAAGCCTTTGGGTTTGGGGATGTTGTTTTGTCTTGGTTGAGTTTACTGTATGCTGGGGCCTCGTGTATGGTGAAGGTGGGGGGTGGTTTGAGCTGCCCCGTCCCCGTCCAAATGGGTACCAGACAGGGATGCCCAATATCAGGACATTAATATTGTCTGGCAATTGAACCAAAGCTTTGTTTTTTAAGAGCGAGGCTTACTGGTTTCTCTGTGCCAGGGGTTATGAAGGGTCCCACGATAGCACTGTCTGTGTATGCAGATGACGTGACAGTTTATATTACAGGGGGTGAGGATGTTAAGGTTCTCTCAAACGCTTTAAAGGTGTATGAGGGGGCCTCCTCAGCTAGAGTCAATTGGGAAAAGAGTGAATCGCTGTGGGCAGGCCAGCTTCAGACAGGGTCCGCTCCACGGTTTTCCAGGGGGGATTCAGCGGGGCAGAGATGGGATGAAGATTTTGGGGGGGTTTCTAGGCTCCGATGTCTTTCAAAAAAATAACTGGGAGGGTGTAGTGGAGAAGGTGTGTGCCAGATTGTCAAAATGGAAATGGGTGCTGCCCCAGCTGTCTTACAGTGGGGAAAAAAAGTATTTAGTCAGCCACCAATTGTGCAAGTTCTCCCACTTAAAAAGATGAGAGAGGCCTGTAATTTTCATCATAGGTACACGTCAACTATGACAGACAAATTGAGGAAAAAAATCCAGAAAATCACATTGTAGGATTTTTAATGAATTTATTTGCAAATTATGGTGGAAAATAAGTATTTGGTCACCTACAAACAAGCAAGATTTCTGGCTCTCACAGACCTGTAACTTCTTCTTTAAGAGGCTCCTCTGTCCTCCACTCGTTACCTGTATTAATGGCACCTGTTTGAACTTGTTATCAGTATAAAAGACACCTGTCCACAACCTCAAACAGTCACACTCCAAACTCCACTATGGCCAAGACCAAAGAGCTGTCAAAGGACACCAGAAACACAATTGTAGACCTGCACCAGGCTGGGAAGACTGAATCTGCAATAGGTAAGCAGCTTGGTTTGAAGAAATCAACTGTGGGAGCAATTATTAGGAAATGGAAGACATACAAGACCACTGATAATCTCCCTCGATCTGGGGCTCCAAGCAAGATCTCACCCCGTGGGGTCAAAATGATCACAAGAACGGTGAGCAAAAATCCCAGAACCACACGGGGGGAACTAGTGAATGACCTGCAGAGAGCTGGGACCAAAGTAACAAAGCCTACCATCAGTAACACACTACGCCGCCGCCAGGGACTCAAATTCTGCAGTGCCAGACGTGTCCCCCTGCTTAAGCCAGTACATGTCCAGGCCCGTCTGAAGTTTGCTAGAGTGCATTTGGATGATCCAGAAGAGGATTGGGAGAATGTCATATGGTCAGATGAAACCAAAATATAACTTTTTGGTAAAAACTCAACTCGTCGTGTTTGGAGGACAAAGAATGCTGAGTTGCATCCAAATAACACCATACCTACTGTGAAGCATGGGGGTGGAAACATTATGCTTTGGGGCTGTTTTTCTGCAAAGGGACCAGGACGACTGATCCATGTAAAGGAAAGAATGAATGGGGCCATGTATCGTGAGATTTTGAGTGAAAACCTCCTTCCATCAGCAAGGGCATTGAAGATGAAACGTGGCTGGGTCTTTCAGCATGACAATGATCCCAAACACACCGCCCGGGCAACGAAGGAGTGGCTTCGTAAGAAGCATTTCAAGGTCCTGGAGTGGCCTAGCCAGTCTCCAGATCTCAACCCCATAGAAAATCTTTGGAGGGAGTTGAAAGTCTGTGTTGCCCAGCGACAGCCCCAAAACATCACTGCTCTAGAGGAGATCTGCATGGAGGAATGGGCCAAAATACCAGCAACAGTGTGTGAAAACCTTGTGAAGACTTACAGAAAACGTTTGACCTGTGTCATTGCCAACAAAGGGTATATAACAAAGTATTGAGAAACTTTTGTTATTGACCAAATACTTATTTTCCACCATAATTTGCAAATAAATTCATTAAAAATCCTACAATGTGATTTTCTGGATTTTTTTTCTCACATTGTCTGTCATAGTTGACGTGTACCTATGATGAAAATTACAGGCCTCTCTCATCTTTTTAAGTGGGAGAACTTGCACAATTGGTGGCTGACTAAATACTTTTTTCCCCCACTGTATAGGGGAAGGGTGCTGGTAGCCAATAACCTAGCTGCCTCTACCCTGTGGCACAGACTAATGATTTTACAGCCACCAAAGGGTCTGATACAAGAGCTTCAGAGGACCCTTGTCAATTTATTTTGATCTGGACAACATTGGATTAAAGCTGCAGCCCTGTACCTGCCACTGCACGAGGGTGGGCAAGGCCTGGTGGACATTTCCTCTAGGATCATGGCTTTCCGGCTTCAAGCAGCCCAGAGACTGTTGTACAGTGACGGTTCTAGCTGGGTCGATACAGCCGACACATTGATGAGGAGAGCGGGCTGTTTGGGCTTAGATAAGCACCTTTTCCTCTTAAAGCTAGAGGGGGTGATTTGTCTGGCCTGACTCCATTTTATGAGTCTGTTATGCGGCTTCGAGAGTTTGTCATGTCCCGTAAGGCCGGCACGCCACCAGGGATGTGGCTTTTTGAAGAGCCTCTTTTTTATAACACTGCCATCCAGTCCTGTGCTATGGGTTCAGCCAGCCTATGTTCATGCCTGTTAGGTGTGGTTCTCTCACGTCACCCCGCTCCTCCGCACACTCCACTGGCTTCCAGTTGAAGCTCGCATCTGTTACAAGACCATGGTGCTTGCCTATGGAACTGTGAGGGGATCGGCACCTCTGTACCTTCAGGCTCTGATCAGTCCCTACACCCAAACGAGGGCATTGCGTTCATCCACCTCTGGCCTGCTGGCTCCCCTTCCTCTGCGGAAGCATAGTTCCCGCTCAGCCCAGTCAGTCAAAACTGTTCGCTGCTCTGGCACCCCAATGGTGGAAGAAGCTCCCTCACGACGCCAGGACAGCGGAGTCACTCACCACCTTCCGGAGACATTTGAAACCCTACCTCTTTAAGGAATACCTGGGATAGGATAAAGTAATCCTTCTACCCCCCCCCCCCCCCCCAAAAAGAAAATAAATAAAAATAAATAAATAAGATATTGTAAAGTGGTTATCCCACTGGCTATAGGGTGAATGCACCTATTTGTAAGTCGCTCTGGATAAGAGCGTCTGCTAAATGACGTAAATGTAAAATGTAAATGTCATCTGATGCGGAGCAGGAGCAGATCGTTGGAGGAGCTGGGAGAAAGAGCGGGGATCCGATCGTCTCGCCTACTGAGGAAGGTCGTAGCTGAGGTCTGTGATACCTTGCCAGTACTTCATCGGCATTATGTGACTGATACTTCCAACTCTGATTTGTGGACGGAGGGTCTGGATTATGTGTTCCCTGCGCTGAATGTTAGTGCTGCGGCGGGGGCATTCGAGGAGGACGTGGGGATGCTGCTTTCCTTCGATACTCCAGAGCTGGGGGAGTTCAAGGAGATGGGAAAAAAGGCCATGTACAAAATCTGTGTAAAAGTGTCCCGTTCTTCTTCCATGGAAGGGGTAAAATCGACGAGGTGGGCAGGTGTGTTTGGTCCAGGTGCCTCCCCAAAAGGCTGTTGGCGGTCTTTATATAAACTGCCTATTGATAAGAGGACAGCTGACCTCCAATGGAGGATAATACATGGAGCCATAGCCACCAACATGCATCTGGTACCCCTGGATCCTACTGTTGGGGAGGGGTGTCCATTCTGTGCTGAGTCTGAAACTCTGGCACATCTGTTCTTATAGTGTCCCAGGTTGGTGGGGATGATTGACCTGATCACTAGTTGGTTCTCAGCTTTGGGGAGAAGTTTTCTCTTCCCAACTGTTTATATTTGGGCCAATGTACAGGTTCAGTAGAAGGGGTGTAGTTCTCTTGCTTAACTTTGCGTCAGGGGCAGCTAAATTAGCGAAATAACAGTTTTCGGACAGGGGTCTGTGGATGTGGTGGGAATGCTGGAGGGGATGTTGGCAGTGAGACTGAGGGTTGAGTTTGCCTTTTACAAAATGGTTAACAACATTGGGCTGTTTCTGAGTATATGGGGTATTCAGAGGCTGCTGTCTTTAGTTACTGTGGAGGAAGATTTGGTGTTGTGTTTTTAATTTATGTTTAACCATGTTTTTGTTTGTTTGAGTGTGTTGTGGGTAAAAATTCTCTCTCTCTCTCTCTCTCTCTCTCTCTCTCTCTCTCTGTCTCTGTCTCTGTCTCTGTCTCTGTCCTCTTCTCTCTCTCTCTCTCTCCTCTCTCTCTCTCTCTCTCTCTCTCTCTCTCTCTCTCTCTCTCTCTCTCTCTCTCTCTCTCTCTCTCTCTCTCTCTCTCTCTCTCTCTCTCTCTCTCTCTCTCTCTCTCTCTCTCTCTCTCTCTCTCTCTCTCTGTCTCCCTCCCTCTCGCTCTCTCTCTCTCTCTCTCTGTCTCTCTCTCTGTCTCTCTCTCTCTCTCTCTCTCTGTCTCCCTCCCTCTCGCTCTCTCTCTCTCTCTCTCGTCTCTGTCCTCTCTCTCTCTGTCTCTGTCTCTGTCTCTGTCTCTCTCTCTCTCTCTCTCTCTCTCTCTCTCTCTGTCTCTGTCTCTGTCTCTCTCTCTCTCTCTCTCTCTCTCTCTACCTCTCTCTCTCTCTCTCTCTCTCTGTCTCTCTCTCTCTCTCTCTCTCTCTCTCTCTCTCTCTCTCTCTCTCTCTGTCTCTCTCTCTCTCTCTGTCTCTCTCTCTCTGTCTCTCTCTCTCTCTCTCTCTCTGTTTCTCTCTCTCTCTCTCTCTCTCTCTCTCTCTCTCTCTCTCTCTCTCTCTCTCTCTCTCTCTGTCTCTCTCTCTCTCTCTCTCTCTCTCTCTCTCTCTCTCTCTCTCTCTCTCTCTCTCTCTCTCTCTCTCTCTCTCTCTCTCTCTCTCTCTCTCTCTCTCTCTCTCTCTCTCTCTCTCTCTCTCTCTCAGCTAATGTGATTAGTTGTAAGTAACAGTAAACTTTCCAGGACATAGCCATGTCTTATATGGGCAGAAAGCTTACATTCTTGTTAATCTAACTGCACTGTCCAATTTACAGTAGCTATTACAGTGAAAAAAATACCATACTATTGTTTGAGGAGAGTGCACAACAACAAAAAACGTATCACGGCAACTGGTTTGATACACACATTAATTTCAAATTTCCACAAACTTCAAAGTGTTTCCTTTCGAATGGTATCAGGAATATGCATATCCTTGCTTCAGGTCCTGAGCTACAGACAGTTAGATTTGGGTACGTCATTTTAGGCGAAAATTTAAAATAAGGGTCCGATCCTCAAAATATATTTTATATTAGAGATTCTTCAAATAGCCACCCTTTGCCTTGATGACAGCTTTTCACACTCTTGGCATTCTCTCAACCAGCTTCACCTGGAATGCTTTTCCAACAGTCTTGAAGGAGTTCCCACATATGCTTAACACTTGTTGGCTGCTTTTCCTTCACTCTGCCGTCCGACTCATCCCAAACCATCTCAATTGGGTTGAGGTCGGGGGATTGTGGAGGCCAGGTCATCTGATGCAGCACTCAATCACTCTCCTTCTTGGTCAAATAGCCCTTACACAGCCTGGAGGTGTGTTGGGTCATTGTCCTGTTAAAAAACAAATGATAGTCCCACTAAGCCCAAACCAGATGGGATGACGTATCGCTGCAGAATGCTGTGGTAGCCATGCTGGTTAAGTATGCCTTGAATTCTAAATAAATCACAGACAGTGTCACCATCAAAGCACCCCCACACCATAACACCTCCTCCTCCATGCTTTACGCTGGGAAATACACATGCGGAGATCATCCGTTCACCCACACTGCGTCCCAAAAAAGACACGGCGGTTGGAACCAAAAATCTCAAATTTGGACTCCAGACCAAACGACAAATTTCCACCGGTCTAATGTCAATTGCTCATGTTTCTTGGCCCAAGCAGGTCTCTTCTTCTTCTTAGTGTCCTTTAGTAGTGGTTTCTTTGCAGGAATTCGACCATGAAGGCCTGATTCACACAATCCCCACTGAACAGTTGATGTTGAGATGTGTCTGTGACTTGAACTCTGTGAAGCATTTATTTGGGCTGGAATTTCTGAGGCTGGTAACTCTAATGAACTTATCCTCTGCAGCAGAGGTAACTCTGGGCCTGAGGCCTTTCCTGTGGCGGTCTTCATGAGAGCCAGTTTCATCATAGCGCTTGATGTTTTTTGCGACTGCACTTGAAGAAACTTTCAAAGTTCTTGAAATGTTCCGTATTGATGGACTGTTGTTTCTCTTTGCTTATTTGAGCTGTTCTTGCCACAATATGGACTTGGTCTTTTACCAAATAGGGCTATCTTCTGTATACCCCCCACCTACCTTGTCACAACACAACTGATTGGCTCAAACGCATTAAGAAGGAAAGGAATTCCACAAATTAACTTTTAAGCAGGCACACCTGTTAATTGAAATGCATTCCAGGTGACTACCTCATGAAGCTGGTTGAGAGAATGCCAAGAGTGTGCAAAGCTGTCATCAAGGCAAAGGGTGGCTATTTGAAGAATCTCAAATATAAAATTGATTTTGATTTGTTTAACACTTTTTTGGTTACTACATGAGTCCATATGTATTATTTCATAGTTTTGATGTCTTCACTATTATTCTGCAATGTAGAAAATAGTAAAAATAAAGAAAAACCCTTGAATGAGTAGGTGGAGGTGTGTCCAAACTTTTGACTGGTAGTGTACACACACTCCCTCCCTCCCTCCCTCCCTCCCTCCCTCCCTCCCTCCCTCCCTCCCTCCCTCCCTCCCTCCCTCCCTCCCTCCTCCCTCCCTCACCAGTGCTGTTTCTGAGGTGTGTCCCCAGTAGGCTCCACCCATCAGGCAGGTCCAGGTGTCTCAGTGCCAGGGACAGACTCTCATCCATTCTCTCACATTCCTCCAGAGGGATCTGACACTCGTCGAGTAACAGCGCCCCCTCCAGGCCATCTGGCCTCCCTGCAGTGCTCACCTAGGTTGAAGATACCAGGTGAGGACAATGTTATATTCACCTGCAGCAAGCTTTAGAAAATAAACAGATTCATAGGACCAGCTTTTGAAATACTATTGAAATACTTTAATAAAGTAATCTTTATAAAAAATACTCTAGACTCAATCTTCATAATTTCAACCTAGATGCTCACCAGAAACTGGGCCGTGTCGAAGGCCAGGTCCTGGACGAAGTAGAACCGCTGCTCCGCCACCACAGATACACCAGGGGGTTCACCAGGTCGGGCCCTGCACAGAGTGACCTGCACTGCCTCACAGCAGTCATGGGCTGGGGGAGAGAGATGGGGAGAGAGGAGAGAGAGAGGAGAGAAGAGAGAGAGACATATGGGGGAGAGAGATGGGGAGAGAGGAGAGAGAGACATATGGGGGAGAGAGAGATGGGGAGAGAGGAGAGAGAGACATATGGGGGAGAGAGATGGGGAGAGAGGAGAGAGAGAGACATATAGGGGAGAGAGATGGGGAGAGAGGAGTGAGAGACATATGGGGGAGAGAGATGGGGAGAGAGGAGTGAGAGACATATGGGGGAGAGAGATGGGGAGAGAGGAGAGAGAGACATATGGGGGAGAGAGATGAGAGGAGAGAGGAGAGAGAGAGACATATGGGGGAGAGAGAGGAGAGGAGAGAGGAGAGAGAGACATATGGGGAGAGAGATGAGAGGAGAGAGAGACATATGGGGGAGAGAGATGGGGAGAGAGGAGAGAGAGACATATGGGGGAGAGAGATGGGGAGAGAGGAGAGAGAGAGACATATGGGGGAGAGAGATGGGGAGAGAGGAGAGAGAGACATATGGGGGAAGAGAGGAGAGAGGAGAGAGGAGAGAGAGACATATGGGGGAGAGAGATGGGGAGAGAGGAGAGAGACATATGGGGGGAGAGAGATGGGGAGAGAGGAGAGAGGAGAGAGAGACATATGGGGGAGAGAGATGAGAGGAGAGAGGAGAGAGGAGAGAGAGACATATGGGGGAGAGAGATGGGGAGAGAGGAGAGAGAGACATATGGGGGAAGAGAGAGGAGAGAGAGGAGAGAGAGACATATGGGGGAGAGAGATGGGGAGAGAGGAGAGAGAGAGTTAGAGTGACATACAGTGGGGAGAACAAGTATTTGATACACTGCCGATTTTGCAGGTTTGCCTACTTACAAAGCATGTAGAAGTCTGTAATTTTTATCATAGGTACACTTCAACTGTGAGAGATGGAATCTAAAACAAAAATCCAGAAAATCACATTGTATGATTTTTAAGTAATTAATTTGTATTTTATTGCATGACATAAGTATTTGATCACCTACAAACCAGTAAGAATTCCAGCTCTCACAGACCTGTTAGTTTTTCTTTAAGAAGCCCTCCTGTTCTCCACTCATTACCTGTATTAACTGCACCTGTTTGAACTCGTTACCTGTATAAAAGACACCTGTCCACACACTCAATCAAACAGACTCCAACCTCTCCACAATGGCCAAGACCAGAGAGCTGTGTAAGGACATCAGGGATAAAATTGTAGACCTGCACAAGGCTGGGATGGGCTACAGGACAATAGGCAAGCAGCTTGGTGAGAAGGCAACAACTGTTGGCGCAATTATTAGAAAATGGAAGAAGTTCAAGATGACGGTCAATCACCCTCGGTCTGGGGCTCCATGCAACATCTCACCTCGTGGGGCATCAATGATCATGAGGAAGGTGAGGGATCAGCCCAGAACTACACGGCAGGACCTGGTCAATGACCTGAAGAGAGCTGGGACCACAGTTTCAAAGAAAACCATTAGTAACACACTACGCCGTCATGGATTAAAATCCTGCAGCGCACGCAAGGTCCCCCTGCTCAAACCAGCGCATGTCCAGGCCATCTGAAGTTTGCCAATGACCATCTGGATGATCCAGAGGAGGAATGGGAGAAGGTCATGTGGTCTGATGAGACAAAAATAGAGCTTTTTGGTCTAAACTCCACTCGCCGTGTTTGGAGGAAGAAGAAGGATGAGTACAACCCCAAGAACACCATCCCAACCGTGAAGCATGGAGGTGGAAACATCATTCTTTGGGGATGCTTTTCTGCAAAGGGGACAGGACGACTGCACCGTATTGAGGGGAGGATGGATGGGGCCATGTATTGCGAGATCTTGGCCAACAACCTCCTTCCCTCAGTAAGAGCATTGAAGATGGGTCGTGGCTGGGTCTTCCAGCATGACAACGACCCGAAACACACAGCCAGGGCAACTAAGGAGTGGCTCCGTAAGAAGCATCTCAAGGTCCTGGAGTGGCCTAGCCAGTCTCCAGACCTGAACCCAATAGAACATCTTTGGAGGGAGCTGAAAGTCCGTATTGCCCAGCGACAGCCCCGAAACCTGAAGGATCTGGAGAAGGTCTGTATGGAGGAGTGGGCCAAAATCCCTGCTGCAGTGTGTGCAAACCTGGTCAAGAACTACAGGAAACGTATGATCTCTGTAATTGCAAACAAAGGTTTCTGTACCAAATATTAAGTTCTGCTTTTCTGATGTATCAAATACTTATGTCATGCAATAAAATGAAAAATTAATTACTTAAAAATCATACAATGTGATTTTCTGGATTTTTGTTTTAGATTCCGTCGCTCACAGTTGAAGTGTACCTATGATAAAAATTACAGACTTCTACATGCTTTGTAAGTAGGCAAACCTGCAAAATCGGCAGGTATAGAGGTCCTGGATGGCAGGAAGCTTGGCCCCAGTGATGTACTGGGCCGTACGCACTACCCTCTGTAGTGCCTTGAGGTCGGAGGCCAAGCAGTTGCCATACCAGGCGGTGATGCAACCAGTCAGGATGCTCTCGATGGTGCAGCTGTATATTTTTTTGAGAATCTGAGGACCCATGCCAAATATTTTCAGTCTCCTGAGGGGGAATAGGCTTTGTCGTGCCCTCTTCACGACTGTCTTGGTGTGTTTGGACCATGATAGTTAGTTGGTGATGTGGACACCAAGGAACTTGAAGCTCTCAACCTGTTCCACTACAGCCCCGTCGATGAGAATGGGGGCGTGCTCAGTCCTCTTTTTTTTCCTGTAGTCCACAATCATCTCCTTTGTCTTGGTCATGTTGAGGGAGAGGTTGTTATCCTGGCACCACACGGCCAGGTCTCTGACCTCCTCCCTATAGGCTGTCTCATCGTTGTCGGTGATCAGGCCTACCACTGTTGTGTCGTCGGCAAACTTAATGATGGTGTTGGAGTCGTGCCATGCAATCATGGGTGAACAGGGACTACTCTTACATTTACGTCATTTAGCAGACGCTCTTATCCAGAGTGACTTACAAATTGGTGCATTATGATAGCCAGAGGGATAACCACTTTACAATATGTTTTTCCTGGGGTTTATTATGGATCCCCATTAGTTCCTGTCAAGGCAGCAGCTACTCTTCCTGGGGTTTATTATGGATCCCCATTAGTTCCTGCCAAGGCAGCAGCTGCTCTTCCTGGGGTTTATTATGGATCCCCATTAGTTCCTGTCAAGGCAGCAGCTTCTCTTCCTGGGGTTTATTATGGATCCCCATTAGTTCCTGCCAAGGCAGCAGCTACTCTTCCTGGGGTTTATTATGGATCCCCATTAGTTCCTGCCAAGGCAGCAGCTACTATTCCTGGGGTTTATTATGGATCCCTATTAGTTCCTGCCAAGGCAGCAGCTACTCTTCCTGGGGTTTATTATGGATCCCCATTAGTTCCTGCCAAGGCAGCAGCTACTCTTCCTGGGGTTTATTATGGATCCCCATTAGTTCCTGCCAAGGCAGCAGCTACTCTTCCTTGGGTCCAAACACACTAAGGCACTTACATCACACACACAGTGCATTCAGAAAGGAAAGGATTCAGACCCCTTTACTTTATTCACATTTTGTTACGTTACAGCCTTATTCTAAAATGGATTAAATAAAAAAAATCCTCACCAATCTATACACAATACCCCATAATGACAAAGCAAAAACAGGTGTTTAGAAATGTTTGCAAATGTATTTAAATTTGAAAACAGAAATACCTTATTTACATAATTATTCAGACCCTTCGCTATGAGACTCGAAATTGAGCTCAGGTGTATCCTGTTTTCATTGATCATCCTTGAGATGTTTCTACAACTTGATTGGAGTCCACCTGTGGTAAATTCAATTGATTCGACATGATTTGGAAAGGCACACACCTGTGGATCCCCACAGTTGACAGTGCAAGTCAGAGCAAAAACCAAGCCATGAGGTTGAAGGAATTGTCCGTAGAGCTCCGAGACAGGATTGTGTCGAGGCACAGATCTGGGGAAGGGTACCAAAACATTTCTGCAGCATTGAAGGTCCCCAAGACTACAGTGGCCTCCATCATTCTTAAATGGAAGAAGTTTGGAACCACCAAGACTCTTCATAGAGCTGGTCGCCCGGCCAAACTGAGCAATTGGGGGAGAAGGGCCTTGGTCAGGGAGGTGACCAAGAACCGGATGGTCACTCTGACGGAGCTCAAGAGTTCCCCTGTGGAGATGGGAGAACCTTCTAGAAGGACAACCATCTCTGCGGCACTCCACCAATCAGGCTTTTATGGTAGAGTGGCCAGACAGAAGCTACTCCTCAGTAAAAGGCACATGTGAGCCCGCTACGAGTTTACCAAAAGGCACCTAAAGACTCTCAGACCATGAGAAACAAGATTCTCTGGTCTGATGAAACCAAGATTGAACTCTTTGGCCTGAATGCCAAGCGTCATGTCTGGAGGAAACCTGGCACCATCCCTACGGTGAAGCATGATGGGAATGTTTTTCAGTGGCAGGGACTGGGAGACTAGTCAGGATCGAGGGAAAGGTGAACGGAGCAAAGTACAGAGAGATACTTGATGAAAACCTGCTCCAGAGTTCTCAGGACCTCAGACTGGGGTGACGGTTCTCCTTCCAACAGGACAACGACCCTAAGCACACAGCCAAGACAACGCAGGAATGGCTTCGGGACAAGTCTCTGAATTTCCTTGAGTGGCCCAACCAGAGCCCGGACTTGAACCTGATCGAACATCTCTGGAGAGACCTGAAAATAGCTGTGCAGCAATGCTCCTCATCCAACCTGACAGAGCTTGAGAGGTTCTGTAGAGAAGAATGGGAGAAACTCCCCAAATACAGGTGTGCCAAGCTTGTAGTGTCATACCCAAGAGACCTCGAGGCTGTAATCGCTGCCAAAGGTGCTTCAACAAAGTACTGAGTAAAGGGTCTGAATACTTATGTAAATGTAATATTTCATTTTTCTAATTATTATTATTATTTTATTTTTTTCCCAACATTTCTAAAAACCGTTTTTTGCTTTGTCATTATGGGGTATTGATGAGGGGGGAACAAAACTATATAATCCATTTCAATATAAGGCTGTAACATAACAACACTGTAAAACAAAAGATAAAACAGTACATCATATAACATTATTACACCACTACATATCTACAATACAAAATGTATAATACCACCATACAACAATATCACAATGTAGGTGTGTGTAGTGTATCTGTTCCTGTGTGTATCTCTTCACAGTCCCTGCTGTTCCATAAGGTGTATTTTTAACATGTTTTCTAAAATCTGATTCTACTGCTTATATCAGTTACCTGATGTGGAATAGAGTTCCATGTAGTCATGGTTCTATGTAGTACTGTGCGCCTCCCATAGTCTGTTCTGGACTTGGGGACTGTGAAGAGACCTCTGGTGGCATGTCTTGTGGGGTATGCATGGGGGTCCGAGCATTCAGCTTGTCAACACTTCTTACAAAAACAAGTAGTTTATTATCTATCTATTATTATTATCTCCACTTTCAGAGAGATTTACATATTATTAATGTTAGGTCTTCGTGTACATTTAAGGACCAGCCGTGCTGTCAATTTGTTTAGTGTAAAATAGCATTGTATCTGGTCAAACACAATTTTTTCCAAAAGTTTACTAAGTGTTGGTAACAGGATAATTGGTCGGCTATTTGAGCCAGTAAAGGGGGCTTTACTATTCTTAGGTAGCAGAATGACTTTTGCTTCCCTCCAGGCCTGAGGGCACACACTTTCTAGGAGGCTTAAATTGAAGATACGGCAACTAGGAGTGGCAATATCGTCAGCTGTTATCCTCAGTAATTTTCCATCCAAGTTGTCAGACCCCGGTGGCTTGTCATTGTTGATAGACAACAATCATTTTTTCACCTCTTCCACACTCACTTTATGGAATTCAAAAGTACAATGCTTGTCTTTTCATAATTTGGTCAGATATACTTGGATGTGTAGTGTCAGCGTTTGTTGCTGGCATGTCATGCCTAAATTTGCTAATCTTGCCAATGAAAAAATCATTAAAATAGTTTGCAATATCAGTGGGTTTTGTGATGAATGAGCCATCTGATTCAATGAATGATGGAGCTGAGTTTGCCTTTTTTCCCAAAATGTAATTGAAGGGGCTCCAAAGCTTTTTACTATCATTATTTTAGTCATTTATCTTTGTTTCATGTAGTTTCTCCTTCTTTTTATTCAGTTTAATCACATGATTTCTCAATTTGCAGTACGTTTGCCAATCGGTTGTGCAGCCAGACCTATTTGCCATTCCTTTTGCCTCATCCCTCTCAACCATACAATTTTTCAATTCCTCGTCAATCCACTGGGATTTAACAGTTTTTAAAGTCATGTTCTTAATGGGCGCTTATTAGTAACTGGAATAAGCAATTTCATAAATGTGTCAAGTGCAGCGTCTGGTTGCTCCTCATTACACACCACAGACCAGCAAATATTCTTCACATCAACAACATAGGAATCACTACTAAACGTATTGTATTACCTCTTATATACAATATTAGGCCCAGATTTGGAACTTTGGGTTTCCTAGATATGGCTACTATTTTGTGATCACTACATCCAATGGATTTGGATACTGCTTTAAAGCACATTTCTGCAGCATTAGTAAAGATATGATCAATACATGTTGATGATTTCATTCCTGTACTGTTTGTAACTACCCTGGTAGGTTGACTGATAACCTGAACCAGGTTGGAGGCACTAGTTACAGTTTGAAGCGTTCTCTTGAGTGGGAAGCCTGATGAAAGCCAGTCAATATTGAAATCACACAGAAAATATACCTCTCTGTTGATATGACATACATTATCAAGCATTTCACACATATTATCCAGATACTGACTGTTAGCACTTGGTGGTCTATAGCAGCTTCCTACCAGAATGGGCTTTAGGTGAGGCAGGTGAACCTGTAGCCATATTACTTCAACAGTATTTAATATGAGATCCTCTCTAAGCTTTACAGGAATGTGGTTCTGCTTGTAGATCGCAACACCGCCCCCATTGACATTTCTATATTTTCTGTAGATTTTATAACCATGTGGCTCTGATGTAGTCATGAGTTGTGCTTGTTACTCAGCCATCAGGTCTCAGTCTATGTTTCTCTGATGTAGTCATGAGTTGTTCTTGTTACTCAGCCATCAGGTCTCAGTCTGTTTCTCTGATGTAGTCATGAGTTGTACTTGTTACTCAGCCATCAGGTCTCAGTCTATGTTTCTCTGATATATGTGCATGTTGTTGCTGTATGTGTCTGTTGACAAATTCAATCTCCCGTGGGATTAATAAAGTTTATTCAAAGTCTTACCGGGGCAGAGGGTGCGCAGGGTGTCATGGCCGCTCCACAGGGCACTGGTCAGGTGACTCTGGGAGGACCCAGAGAACAACAGGAAGTACTCCTCACCCTCCTCGTCCTCAGTCTGCTCTTCGTCACATAGCTGTACTGTTATCACAACCTTACCCTGCAGAGAAGGAGAGGAGGGGGTTAAGGTTACCTTAAATGCCAATGAGATTTTACAGTTGGTCTTTGTAAGTTGTCTGTAATACTGTCAGAGCTGTTTAAGTGACAGTAAATGTCCTCCTGACTGTTGTGATTATATTTCTCATTTTATTATGATCTTTTTTTAGCCTAAATTAGAAAAACATCAAAAGCAAAGTAAAAGCACAAAAACACAAACAAAGATCCTACTACCTATAGATATGAGTTAAACCCCCCCAGCCCCCCTCCTCCTCCCACCTCCACCCACATATTAATTTAAATACAACAGGAAAAGTCCTATTAGAAATTGATGAAGTGAACTGCGTGTTAGGGCTCAGGATGAAACTAATCAGAGTGAGGAAGCTTGGCACACCTGTATATGGGGAGTTTCTCCCATTCATCTCTGCAGATCCTCTCAAGATCTGTCAGGTTGGATGGGGAGTAAATAAATAAAATAAAATAAAAATAAATTGGTCATTTAGCAGACGCTCTTATCCAGAGCGACTTACAGGAGCAATTAGGGTTAAGTGCCTTGCTCAAGGGCACATCGACAGATTTTTCACCTAGTCGGCTCGGGGATTAGAACCAGCAACCTTTCGGTTACTGGCACAACGCTCTTAACCACTAAGCTACCTGGCGCCCGGAGTGTCGCTGCACAGCTATTTTCAGGTCTCTCCAGAGATGTTCAATCGGGTTCAAGTCCGGGCTCTGGCTGGGCCACTCAAGGACTTTCAGAGACTTGTCCTGAAGCCATTCCTGTGTTGTCTTGGCTGTGTGCTTAGGGTCGTTGTCCTGTTGGAAGGAGAACCGTCACCCCAGTCTGAGGTCCTGAGCGCTCTGGAGCAGGTTTTCATCAAAGATCTCTCTGTACTTTGCTCCGTTCACCTTTCCCTCAATCTCCCAGTCCCTGCCGCTGAAAAACATTCCCATCATGCTTCACCGTAGGGATGGTGCCAGGTTTCCTCCAGACATGACGCTTGGCATTCAGGCCAATGAGTTCAATCTTGGTTTCATCAGACCAGCGCATCATGTTTCTCATGGTCTGAGAGTCTTTAGGTGCCTTTTGGCAAACTCCAAGCGGGCTGTCATGTGCCTTTTACTGAGGAGTGGCTTCCGTCTGGCCACTCTACCATAAAGGCCTGATTGGTGGAGTGCTGCAGAGATGGTTGTCCTTCTGGGAGGTTCTCCCATCTCCACAGAGGAACTCTGGAGCTCTGTCAGAGTGACCAGAGGGTTCTTGGTCACCTCCCTGACCAAGGCCCTTCTCCCCCGATTGCTCAGTTTGGCCGGGAGGCCAGCTCTAGGAAGAGTCTTGGTGGATCCAAACTTCCTCCATTTAAGAATGATGGAGGCCACTGTGTTCTTGGGGACCTTTGAAGCTGCAGAAATATTTTGGTACCCTTCCCCAGATCTGTGCCTCAACAAAATCCTGTCTTGGAGCTCTACGGACAATTCCTTCGACCTCATGGATTGGTTTTTGCTCTGACATGCACTGTCAACTGTGAGACCTTATATAGACAGGTGTGTGCCTTTGCAAATCATGTCCAATCAATTGAATTTACCGCAGGTAGACTCCAATCAAGTTGTGGAAACATCTCAGGGATGATCGATGGAAACAGGATGCACCTGAGCTCAATTTTGAGTCTCATAGCAAAGGGTCTGAATACTTACGTAAATAAGGTATTTATTTTTTTACTTTTGCCTTTCCAAATCAATTGAATTTACCCAAGTTGTGGAGGATCCGAATACTTACGTAAATAAGGTATTTATATTTTAAAAAAGTTCTACAAAACTGTTTTTGCTTTGTCATTATTGGGTGTTGTGTGTAGAATGATGAGGAAAAACATGAATTTATCAATGTTAGAATAAGGCTGTAACGTAATAACATGCGGAAAAAGTCAAGGGGTCTGAATACTTTCCGGATGCACTGTATATACATTACCAGTCAATAGTTTGGACACACCTACTCATTCAAGGGTTTTTCTTTATTTTTACTATTTTCTATATTGTAGAATAATAGTGAAGACATCAAAGCTATGAAATAACACATATGGAAACATGTAGTAACCAAAAAAGTGTTAAACAAATCAAAATATATTTTAGATTTGAGATTTTTCACATAGCCACCCTTTGCCTTGATGACAGCTTTGCACACTCTTGGCATTCTCTCAACCAGCTTCATGAGACTGCATTTCAATTAACAGGTGTGCCATCTTAAAAGTGAATTTGTGGAATTTATTTCCTTCTTAATGCGTTTGAGACAATCAGTTGTGTTTTGACAAGGTAGGGGGGGTATACAGAAGATAGCCCTATTTGGTAAAGTCCATATTATGGCAAGAACAGCTCAAATAAGCAAAGAGAAACAACAGTCCATCATTACTTTAAGACCTGAAGGTCAGTCAATACGGATCATTTCAAGAACTATGAATGTTTCTTCAAATTCAGTCGAAAAAAACATCAAGCGCTATGATGAAACTGGCTCTCATAAAGGAACACCACATGAATGGAAGACCCAGAGTTACCTCTGCTCCAGAGGATTAGTTCATTAGAGTTACCAGCCTCAGAAATTGCAGCCCAAATAAATACTTCACAGAGTTCAAGTCACAGACACATCTCAACATCAACTGTTCAGAGGGGACTGTGTGAATCAGGCCTTCATGGTCGAATTGCTGCAAAGAAACCACTACTAAAGGACACCAATAAGAAGAAGAGACCTGCTTGGGCCAATAAACATGAGCAATAGACCGGTGAAAATGTGTCTATTGGTCTGGAGTCCAAATTTGAGATTTTTGGTTCCAACCGCCATGTGTATTTCCCACCGTAAAGCATGGAGGAGGTGGTGTTATGGTGTGGGGGTGCTTTGCTGGTGACACAGTCTGTGATTTATTTAGAATTCAAGGCACACTTAACCAGCATGGCTACCACAGCATTCTGCAGCGATACGCCATCCCATCTGGTTTGGAATTAGTGGGACTATTAAATGTTTTTCAACAGGACAATGACCCAACACACCTCCAGGCTGTGTTAGGGCTATTTGACCAAGAAGGAGAGTGATTGAGTGCTGCATCAGATGACCTGGCCTCCACAATCTCCCGACCTCAACCCAATTGAGATGGTTTGGGATGATTCGGACGGCAGAGTGAAGGAAAAGCAGCCAACAAGTGCTAAGCATATGTGGGAACTCCTTCAAGACTGTTGGAAAAAGCATTCCAGGTGACTACCTCATGAAGTTGGTTGAGAGAATGCCAAGAGTGTGCAAAGCTGTCATCAAGGCAAAGAGTGGATATTTGAAGAATCTAAAATCTTAAATATATTTTGATTTGTTTAACACTTTTTAGGTTACTACATGATGCCATATGTCTTATTTCATAGTTTTGATGTCTTCGCTATTATTCTACAATGTAGAAAATAGTAAAAAATAAAGAAAAAGCCTTGAATGAGTAGGTGTGTCCAAACTTTTGACTGGTACTGTATATGTATTTTTTTAAATTCAATTTGTATATTTGAGGTTTGTTGTATTATTTGTTCTGTCTTTTTTGGAGGATTAAACTGAAATAGCAACCAACTTTCTATGGTTTGTTTTAAGAATAGCTATATTTTTGAGATTATTTTATTTTCAAATAACCGAAAGTGAGAGGTTGTAATCTGAATAAAGGGAAAAAGGTCCTTCTTGAACATGGGGTGAGACATTCTTACTAATCTGCTAGAGAACCTGTTCGGATTTAAGTATAACATTTTTATGACTGAAGCCTTTACTGAGAGGGACAATGCTTTAATATTAATTAATTTCTGCCCTTTGAATTGTTATTCATTATATAAATAAGGAAGTTGAATTTTTTCTGGCTTTCCGTTTGTTCGCTCGGTGTTGGCAAGGCCATAAGAAAATAGGTAAACTGGGACATGACTAAAGAGTTAATCAGGGGGATGTTTCCACAAACAGACAGGTATTTTCCTTTCCACGGTAGCACGATCGTATTTATTTTAGTTAACATTCTATTAAAATGTATTGTAATGAGACCATTTCTTTCTTTCGGGATATGTAAAAGCTGTATTTTTTGCATCATTCTTAAATGGATGAAGTTTGGAACCACCAAGAATCTTCCTAGAGCTGGCCGCCCGGCCAAACTGAGCAATCGGGGGAGAAGGCCTTGGTCAGGGAGGTGACCAAGAACCCGATAGTCACTCTGAAGGAGCTCCAGAGTTCCTCTGTGGAGATGGGAGAACCTTCCAGAAGGACAACCATCTCTGCAGGACTCCACCAAATCAGGCCTTTATGGTAGAGTGGCCAGACGGAAGCCACTCTTCAGTAAAAGGCACATGACAGCCCGCTTGGAGTTTGCCAAAAGGCACATAAAGGACTCTCGAGAAACAAGATTCTCTGGTCTGATGAAACCAAGACTGAACTCTTTGGAGTGAATGCCAAGTGTCATGTCTTGAGGAAACCTGGCACCATCCCTACAGTGAAGCATGGTGGTGGCAGCATCATGCTGTGGGGATGTTATTCAGTTGCAGGGACTGGGAGGCTAGTCAGGATCGAGGGAAAGATGAACGGAGCAAAGTACAGAGAGATCCTTAATGAAAACCTGCTCCAGAGCGCTCAGGACCTCAGACTGGGGCGAAGGATAACCTTCCAACAGGACAACAACCTTAAGCACACAGCCAAGACAACGCAGGAGTGGCTTCGGGACAAGTCTCTGAATGTCCTTGAGTGGCCCAGCCAGAGCCCGGACTTGAACCCGATCAAACATCTCTGGAGAAACCTGAAAATAGCTGTGCAGCAACACTCCCCATCCAACCTGACAGATCTTGAGAGGATCTGCAGAGAGGAATGGGAGAAACTCCCCAAATACAGGTGTGCCAAGCTTGTAGCGTCATACCCCTGAAGACTCGAGGCTGTAATCGCTGCCAAAGGTGCTTCAACAAAGTACTGAGTAAAGGGTCTGAATATTTATGTAAATGTGATATTTCATTTTTTTGTATGGACAAAGTCATGGGGTCTGAATGCATTGTACATAACGTTAACCCATTGTATAAGAGATTGTCCAACATTTAAATATTCCAGGCATTTATATATAAATTCCAGTCGAACTTTATGAAAAGCCTTTTTAAAGTCAGCTATGAATAGCAGGCCTGGTTTCCCAGATTTTTCCCAGTGTTCTATTGTTTCCAGTACTTGTCTTATATTATCTCCAATGTATCTTCCATGTAAAAAACCTGTCTGATTAGGATGAATAATATATGACAATACCTTTTTAATTCTATGCGTTATTAATTTTGCTAGAATTTTTGCATCACAACACTGAAGTGTTTTAAATGGACTGGATCTTTATATTTACCACCTTCCAAAATCTTACTAAATCATGACAGTAGGCTAATTGGTCTACTGTTTGATACCATAAAAGGTTATTTTATTTATTTGGGAATTGGAAACGATTCTGCATGCTTCCGTTCATTTAGGCTGTGACTTAGATATTGTCATTTTTACATTTACATAAATTCATAGAATGTTATGGAATGACGTACAGTAAGGCCTTATTGAAGATGCTATAGCGATATAGAGGGGGAAAGTGGCCGTGTGTTTGGACAACTAATAGAACCTAGACAATCAGAGCAACAGTAGGCCTTTAAGCAAATAAGCAACACTGTAGAGTCTAGAACACATGAGCAACACTGTAGAGTCTAGAACACATGAGCAACACTGTAGAGTCTAGAACACATGAGCAGCTCTGTAGAGTCTAGAACACATGAGCAACACTGTAGAGTCTAGAACACATGAGCAACACTGTAGAGTCTAGAACACATGAGCAACACTGTAGAGTCTAGAACACATGAGCAGCTCTGTAGAGTCTAGAACACATGAGCAGCTCTGTAGAGTCTAGAACACATGAGCAACACTGTAGAGTCTAAAGCACATGAGCAACACTGTAGAGTCTAGAACACATGAGCAGCTCTGTAGAGTCTAGAACACATGAGCAGCTCTGTAGAGTCTAGAACACATGAGCAGCTCTGTAGAGTCTAGAACACATGAGCAACACTGTAGTCTAAAGCACATGAGCAACACTGTAGAGTCTAGAACACATGAGCAATACTGTAGAGTCTAGAACACATGAGCAATACTGTAGAGTCTAGAACACATGAGCAGCTCTGTAGAGTCTAGAACACATGAGCAGCTCTGTAGAGTCTAGAACACATGAGCAACACTGTAGAGTCTAGAACACATGAGCAATACTGTAGAGTCTAGAACACATGAGCAGCTCTGTAGAGTCTAGAACACATGAGCAACACTGTAGAGTCTAGAACACATGAGCAGCTCTGTAGAGTCTAGAACACATGAGCAATACTGTAGAGTCTAGAACACATGAGCAGCTCTGTAGAGTCTAGAACACATGAGCAACACTGTAGAGTCTAGAACACATGAGCAGCTCTGTAGAGTCTAGAACACATGAGCAGCTCTGTAGAGTCTAGAACACATGAGCAACACTGTAGAGTCTAGAACACATGAGCAGCTCTGTAGAGTCTAGAACACATGAGCAGCTCTGTAGAGTCTAGAACATTTACATTTACGTCATTTAGCAGATGCTCTTATCCAGAGCGACTTACAGTTAGTGAATACATACAGTGGGGAGAACAAGTATTTGATACACTGCCGATTTTGCAGGTTTTCCTACTTACAAAGCATGTAGAGGTCTGTAATTTTTATCATAGGTACACTTCAACTGTGAGAGACGGAATCTAAACCAAAATCCAGAAAATCACATTGTATGATTTTTAAGTAATTCATTTGCATTTTATTGCATGACATAAGTATTTGATACATCAGAAAAGCAGAACTTAATATTTGGTACAGAAACCTTTGTTTGCAATTACAGAGATCATACGTTTCCTGTAGGTCTTGACCAGGTTTGCACACACTGCAGCAGGGATTTTGGCCCACTCCTCCATACAGACCTTCTCCAGATCCTTCAGGTTTCGGGGCTGTCGCTGGGCAATACAGACTTTCAGCTCCCTCCAAAGATTTTCTATTGGGTTCAGGTCTGGAGACTGGCTAGGCCACTCCAGGACCTTGAGATGCTTCTTACGGAGCCACTCCTTAGTTGCCCTGGCTGTGTGTTTCGGGTCGTTGTCATGCTGGAAGACCCAGCCACGACCCATCTTCAATGCTCTTACTGAGGGAAGGAGGTTGTTGGCCAAGATCTCGCAATACATGGCCCCATCCATCCTCCCCTCAATACGGTGCAGTCGTCCTGTCCCCTTTGCAGAAAAGCATCCCCAAAGAATGATGTTTCCACCTCCATGCTTCACGGTTGGGATGGTGTTCTTGGGGTTGTACTCATCCTTCTTCTTCCTCCAAACACGGCGAGTGGAGTTTAGACCAAAAAGCTCTATTTTTGTCTCATCAGACCACATTACCTTCTCCCATTCCTCCTCTGGATCATCCAGATGGTCATTGGCAAACTTCAGATGGGCCTTGACATGCGCTGGCTTGAGCAGGGGGACCTTGCGTGCGCTGCAGGATTTTAATCCATGACGGCGTAGTGTGTTACTAATGGTTTTCTTTGAGACTGTGGTCCCAGCTCTCTTCAGGTCATTGACCAGGTCCTGCCATGTAGTTCTGGGCTGATCCCTCACCTTCCTCATGATCATTGATGCCCCACGAGGTGAGATGTTGCATGGAGCCCCAGACCGAGGGTGATTGACCGTCATCTTGACATTTTCTAATAATTGCGCCAACAGTTGTTGCCTTCTCACCAGGCTGCTTGCCTATTGTCCTGTAGCCCATCCCAGCCTTGTGCAGGTCTACAATTGTATCCCTGATGTCCTTACACAGCTCTCTGGTCTTGGCCATTGTGGAGAGGTCGGAGTCTGTTTGATTGAGTGTGTGGACAGGTGTCTTTTATACAGGTAACGAGTTCAAACAGGTGCAGTTAATACAGGTAATGAGTGGAGAACAGGAGGGCTTCTTAAAGAAAAACTAACAGGTCTGTGAGAGCCGGAATTCTTACTGGTTGCTAGGTGATCAAATACTTATGTCATGCAATAAAATGCAAATGAATTACTTAAAAATCATACAATGTGATTTTCTGGATTTTTTAGATTCCGTCTCTCACAGTTGAAGTGTACCTATGATAAAAATTACAGACCTCTACATGCTTTGTAAGTAGGAAAACCTGCAAAATCGACAGTGTATCAAATACTTGTTCTCCCCACTGTATATATATTTTTTTATACTGGCCCCCCGTGGGAATCGAACCCACAACCCTGGCGTTGCAAACGCCATGCTCTATCAACTGAGCTACATCCCTGCCGTCCATTCCCTCCCCTACCCTGGACGAATTGTGCGCCGCCCATGAGTCTCCCGGTCGCGGCCGGCTGCGACAGAGCCTGGATTCGAACCAGGATCTCTAGTGGCACAGTTAGCACTGCAATGCATGTAGAGTCTAGAACACATGAGCAGCTCTGTAGAGTCTAGAACACATGAGCAGCTCTGTAGAGTCTAGAACACATGAGCAACACTGTAGAGTCTAGAACACATGAGCAACACTGTAGAGTCTAGAACACATGAGCAGCTCTGTAGAGTCTAGAACACATGAGCAACACTGTAGAGTCTAGAACACATGAGCAACACTGTAGAGTCTAGAACACATGAGCAACACTGTAGAGTCTAGAACACATGAGCAACACTGTAGAGTCTAGAACACATGAGCAACACTGTAGAGTCTAGAACACATGAGCAACACTGTAGAGTCTAGAACACATGAGCAACACTGTAGAGTCTAGAACACATGAGCAACACTGTAGAGTCTAGAACACATGAGCAACACTGTAGAGTCTAGAACACATGAGCAACACTGTAGAGTCTAGAACACATGAGCAACACTGTAGAGTCTAGAACACATGAGCAACACTGTAGAGTCTAGAACACATGAGCAACACTGTAGAGTCTAGAACACATGAGCAACACTGTAGAGTCTAGAACACTTGAGCAACACTGTAGAGTCTACAACACATGAGCAACACTGTAGAGTCTAGAACACATGAGCAGCTCTGTAGAGTCTAGAACACATGAGCAGCTCTGTAGAGTCTAGAACACATGAGCAGCTCTGTAGAGTCTAGAACACATGAGCAACACTGTAGAGTCTACAACACATGAGCAACACTGTAGAGTGTAAAACGCATGAGCAGCTCTGTAGAGTCTAGAACACATGAGCAGCTCTGTAGAGTCTAGAACATATGAGCAACACTGTAGAGTCTAGAACACATGAGCAACACTGTAGAGTCTAGAACACATGAGCAATACTGTAGAGTCTAGAACACATGAGCAGCACTGTAGAGTCTAGAACACATGAGCAGCTCTGTAGAGTCTAGAACACATGAGCAACACTGTAGAGTCTAGAACACATGAGCAGCTCTGTAGAGTCTAGAACACATGAGCAACACTGTAGAGTCTAGAACACATGAGCAACACTGTAGAGTCTAGAACACATGAGCAACACTGTAGAGTCTAGAACACATGAGCAGCTCTGTAGAGTCTAGAACACATGAGCAACACTGTAGAGTCTAGAACACATGAGCAACACTGTAGAGTCTAGAACACATGAGCAGCACTGTAGAGTCTAGAACACATGAGCAGCTCTGTAGAGTCTAGAACACATGAGCAGCTCTGTAGAGTCTAGAACACATGAGCAGCTCTGTAGAGTCTAGAACACATGAGCAGCTCTGTAGAGTCTAGAACACATGAGCAGCTCTGTAGAGTCTAGAACACAGACTGATGGAGAGGAGAACAGGCCGTAAGGGAGGAATGAGGACGGACTACTAGGAATGGAGCCAAGTCTGGACTACATGTGTCTGTCTGTGTCTGCTGCTAACCAGACAGAGGAAGGGTGTAACCAGATCCAGGCAGACAACACCCTCCTCCTCTCCTCCTCCACCTCTAATCCATTTCCGCCCTATAAAGGGAGCTGACAACTCAGTAATATGTGGCTAGGGAGCTTTAGGGAACCAGGGCCTGTTGGAGAGGAAAGCCCTTTTCACAGTCATAACCCCATGTCCACTTCCCACCCGATGGGAGTGTACATTGATGTTAGTATAACCCAGAACTTTTCCATAAGGTATCAAGCACAGTAGCCCAATAGCTGGCCTGGTTCTATTCACCATGTCAGTAGCCCAATATCTGGCCTGGTCCTCTGTAGCTCAGCTGGTAGAGCACGGCGCTTGTAACGCCAAGGTAGTGGGTTCGATCCCCGGGACCACCCATACAAAAACAAAAATGTATGCACGCATGACTGTAAGTCGCTTTGGATAAAAGCGTCTGCTAAATGGCATATTATTATTATATTATTACCATGTCAGTAGCCCAATATCTGGCATGGTTCTATTCACCATGTCAGTAGCCCAATATCTGGCCTGGTTCTATTCACCATGTCAGTAGCCCAATATCTGGCCCGGTTCTATTCACCATGTCAGTAGCCCAATATCTGGCCTGGTTCTATTCACCATGTCAGTAGCCCAATATCTGGCCCGGTTCTATTCACCATGTCAGTAGCCCAATATCTGGCCTGGTTCTATTCACCATGTCAGTAGCCCAATATCTGGCCTGGTTCTATTCACCATGTCAGTAGCCCAATATCTGGCCCGGTTCTATTCACCATATCAGTAGCCCAATATCTGGCCCGGTTCTATTCACCATGTCAGTAGCCCAATATCTGGCCTGGTTCTATTCACCATGTCAGTAGCCCAATATCTGGCCCGGTTCTATTCACCATGTCAGTAGCCCAATATCTGGCCTGGTTCTATTCACCATGTCAGTAGCCCAATATCTGGCCTGGTTCTATTCACCATGTCAGTAGTGATGATTGACTACAGACTGTGGTTAAGGTATAGGAGTCAGTAGTGATGATTACTAATATACTACTAATATAATACTAATATACTACTAATATACTGCAGCCACCCCAGACCCTATTCACACACTACTAATATACTACTAATATACTACTAATATACTGCAGCCACCCCAGACCCTATTCACACACTACTAATATACTAATAATATACTGCAGCCACCCCAGACCCTATTCACACACTACTAATATACTACTAATATACTGCAGCATCCACAGACCCTATTCACACACTACTAATATACTACTAATATACTGCAGCCACCCCAGACCCTATTCACACACTACTAATATACTACTAATATACTGCAGCCACCCCAGACCCTATTCACACACTACTAATATACTACTAATATACTACTAATATACTGCAGCCACCACAGACCCTATTCACACACTACTAATATACTACTAATATACTACTAATATACTGCAGCCACCACAGACCCTATTGACACACTACTAATATACTACTAATATACTGCAGCCACCCCAGACCCTATTCACACACTACTAATATACTACTAATATACTACTAATATACTGCAGCCACCCCAGACCCTATTCACACACTACTAATATACTACTAATATACTACTAATATACTACTAATATACTGCAGCCACTACAGACCCTATTCACACACTACTAATATACTACTAATATACTACTAATATACTGCAGCCAACCCAGACCCTATTCACACACTACTAATATACTACTAATATACTACTAATATACTACTTATATACTACTAATATACTACTAATATACTGCAGCCACTACAGACCCTATTCACACACTACTAATATACTACTAATATACTGCAGCCACCCCAGACCCTATTCACACACTACTAATATACTACTAATATACTACTAATATACTGCAGCCACCCCAGACCCTATTCACACACTACTAATAGACTACTAATATACTGCAGCCACCCCAGACCCTATTCACACACTACTAATATACTACTAATATACTGCAGCCACCCCAGACCCTATTCACACACTACTAATATACTACTAATATACTACTAATATACTGCAGCCACCCCAGACCCTATTCACGCACTACTAATATACTACTAATATACTGCAGCCACCCCAGACCCTATTCACACACTACTAATATACTACTAATATACTACTAATATACTGCAGCCACCCCAGACCCTATTCACACACTAATAATATACTACTAATATACTACTAATATACTGCAGCCACCCCAGACCCTATTCACACACTACTAATATACTACTAATATACTGCAGCCACCCCAGACCCTATTCACACACTACTAATATACTACTAATATACTACTAATATACTACTAATATACTACTAATATACTGCAGCCACTACAGACCCTATTCACACACTACTAATATACTACTAATATACTGCAGCCACCCCAGACCCTATTCACACACGACTAATATACTACTAATATACTGCAGCCACCCCAGACCCTATTCACACACTACTAATATACTACTAATATACTACTAATATACTGCAGCGACCCCAGACCCTATTCACATACTACTAATATACTACTAATATACTACTAATATACTGCAGCCACCCCAGACCCTATTCACACACTACTAATATACTACTAATATACTACTAATATACTACTAATATACTGCAGCCACCCAATACCCTATTCACACACTACTAATATACTACTAATATACTGCAGCCATCACAGACCCTATTCACACACTACTAATATACTACTAATATACTACTAATATACTACTAATATACTACTAATATATTACTAATATACTGCAGCCATCACATACCCTATTCACACACTACTAATATACTACTAATATACTGCAGCCACCCCAGACCCTATTCACACACTACTAATATACTACTAATATACTACTAATATACTGCAGCCACCACAGACCCTATTGACACACCACTAATATACTACTAATATACTGCAGCCAACCCAGACCCTATTCACACACTACTAATATACTACTAATATACTACTAATATACTACTAATATACTGCAGCCACCCCAGACCCTATTCACACACTACTAATATACTGCTAATATACTACTAATATACTGCAGCCACCCCAGACCCTATTCACACACTACTAATATACTACTAATATACTACTAATATACTGCAGCCACCCCAGACCCTATTCACACACTACTAATATACTACTAATATACTACTAATATTCTACTAATATACTGCAGCCCCCCCAGACCCTATTCACACACTACTAATATACTACTAATATACTACTAATATACTGCAGCCACCCCAGACCCTATTCACACACTACTAATATACTACTAATATACTGCAGCCACCCCAGACCCTATTCACACACTACTAATATACTACTAATATACTGCAGCCACCCCAGACCCTATACACACACTACTAATATACTACTAATATACTGCAGCCACCCCAGACCCTATTCACACACTACTAATATACTACTAATATACTAATAATATACTGCAGCCACCCCAGACCCTATTCACACACTAATAATATACTACTAATATACTACTAATATACTGCAGCCACCACAGACCCTATTCACACACTACTAATATACTACTAATATACTACTAATATACTGCAGCCACCCAATACCCTATTCACACACTACTAATATACTACTAATATACTGCAGCCATCACAGACCCTATTCACACACTAATAATATACTACTAATATACTACTAATATACTACTAATATACTACTAATATACTGCAGCCACCACAGACCCTATTCACACACTACTAATATACTACTAATATACTACTAATATACTGCAGCCACCCAAAGGGGAGTTGCTCCCCTTCTCAAAAAACCAACACTCGACCCCACTGATGTCAACAACTACAGACCAGTATCCCTTCTTTCTTTTCTTTCCAAAACTATTGAGCGTGCCGTCTTTAGCCAACTCTCTTGCTATCTCTCTCAGAATGACCTTCTTGATCCAAACCAATCAGGTTTCAGGACTGGTCATTCAACTGAGACTGCTCTTCTCTGTGTCACGGAGGCTCTCCACACTGCTAAAGCTAACTCTCTCTCCTCTGCTCTTGTCCTTCTAGACCTGTCTGCTGCCTTTGATACTGTGAACCATCAGATCCTCCTCTCCACCCTCTCCGAGCTGGGCATCTCCGGCGCGGCTCACTCCTGGATTGCGTCCTACCTGACCGGTCGCTCCTACCAAGTGGCGTGGCGAGAAGCTGTCTCCGCACCACGTGCTCTCACCACTGGTGTCCCCCAGGGCTCAGTTCTAGGCCCTCTCCTTTTCTCCCTATACACCAAGTCACTTGGCTCTGTCATATCCTCACACGGCCTCTCCTATCATTGCTACGCTGACGATACACAACTAATCTTCTCCTTTCCCCCTTCTGATAACCAGGTGGCGAATCGCATCTCTGCATGTCTGGCAGACATATCAGTATGGATGACGGATCACCACCTCAAGCTGAACCCTGGCAAGACGGAGCTGCTCTTCCTCCCGGTGAAGGACTGCCCGTTCCATGATCTCGCCATCACGGTTGACAACTCCGTTGTGTCCTCCTCCCAGAGTGCGAAGAGCCTTGGCGTGACCCTGGACAACACCCTGTCGTTCTCCGCTAACATCAAGGCGGTGACCCGCTCCTGCAGGTTCATGCTCTACAACATTCGGAGAGTACGACCCTGCCTCACACAGGAAGCGGCACAGGTCCTAATCCAGGCACTTGTCATCTCCCGTCTGGATTACTGCAACTCGCTGTTGGCTGGCCTCCCTGCATGTGCCATTAAACCCCTACAACTCATCCAGAATGCCGCAGCCCGTCTGGTGTTCAACCATCCCAAGTTCTCTCACGTCACCCCCCTCCTCCGCACACTCCACTGGCTTCCAGTTGAAGCTCGCATCCGTTACAAGACCATGGTGCTTGCCTATGGAGCAGTGAGGGGAACGGCACCTCTGTACCTTCGGGCTCTGATCAGTCCCTACACCCAAACGAGGGCATTGCGTTCATCCACCTCTGGCCTGCTGGCTCCCCTTCCTCTGCGGAAGCATAGTTCCCGCTCAGCCCAGTCAAAACTGTTCGCTGCTCTGGCACCCCAATGGTGGAACAAGCTCCCTCACGACGCCAGGACAGCGGAGTCACTCACCACCTTCCGGAGACATTTGAAACCCCACCTCTTCAAGGAATACCTGGGATAGGATAAAGCAATCCTTCTACCCCCCCCCCCCCACACACACAGCGGAGTCGCTCACCACCTTCCGGAGACATTTGAAACCCCACCTCTTTAAGGAATACCTGGGATAGGATAAAGTAATCCTTCTACCCCCCCCCCCCCCCCCCCCAAAAAAAAATTGTAAAGTGGTTATCCCACTGGCTATAGGGTGAATGCATCAATTTGTGAGCCGCTCTGGACTAGAGCGTCTGCTAAATGACGTAAATGTGCCCTTGAGCAAGGCACTTAACCCTAATTGCTCCTGTAAGTCGCTCTGGATAAGAGCGTCTGCTAAATGACTTAAATGTAAATGTAAATGTATACTACTAATATACTACTAATATACTACTAATATACTACTAATATACTGCAGCCACCCCAGACCCTATTCACACACTAATAATATACTACTAATATACTACTAATATACTGCAGCCACCCCAGACCCTATTCACACACTAATAATATACTACTAATATACTACTAATATACTACTAATATACTGCAGCCACCACAGACCCTATTGACACACTACTAATATACTACTAATATACTGCAGCCACCCCAGACCCTATTCACACACTACTAATATACTACTAATATACTACTAATATACTACTTATATACTACTAATATACTACTAATATACTGCAGCCACTACAGACCCTATTCACACACTACTAATATACTACTAATATACTACTAATATACTGCAGCCACCCCAGACCCTATTCACACACTACTAATATACTACTAATATACTACTAATATACTGCAGCCACCCCAGACCCTATTCACACACTACTAATAGACTACTAATATACTGCAGCCACCCCAGACCCTATTCACACACTACTAATATACTACTAATATACTACTAATATACTGCAGCCACCCCAGACCCTATTCACACACTACTAATATACTACTAATATACTACTAATATACTGCAGCCACCCCAGACCCTATTCACGCACTACGAATATACTACTAATATACTGCAGCCACCCCAGACCCTATTCACACACTACTAATATACTACTAATATACTACTAATATACTGCAGCCACCCCAGACCCTATTCACACACTAATAATATACTACTAATATACTACTAATATACTGCAGCCACCCCAGACCCTATTCACACACTACTAATATACTACTAATATACTGCAGCCACCCCAGACCCTATTCACACACTACTAATATACTACTAATATACTACTAATATACTACTAATATACTACTAATATACTGCAGCCACTACAGACCCTATTCACACACTACTAATATACTACTAATATACTGCAGCCACCCCAGACCCTATTCACACACTACTAATATACTACTAATATACTGCAGCCACCCCAGACCATATTCACACACTACTAATATACTACTAATATACTACTAATATACTGCAGCGACCCCAGACCCTATTCACACACTACTAATATACTACTAATATACTACTAATATACTGCAGCCACCCCAGACCCTATTCACACACTACTAATATACTACTAATATACTACTAATATACTACTAATATACTGCAGCCACCCAATACCCTATTCACACACTACTAATATACTACTAATATACTGCAGCCATCACAGACCCTATTCACACACTACTAATATACTACTAATATACTACTAATACACTACTAATATACTACTAATATACTGCAGCCATCACATACCCTATTCACACACTACTAATATACTACTAATATACTGCAGCCACCCCAGACCCTATTCACACACTACTAATATACTACTAATATACTACTAATATACTACTAATATACTGCAGCCACCCCAGACCCTATTCACACACTACTAATATACTGCTAATATACTACTAATATACTACTAATATACTACTAATATACTGCAGCCACCCCAGACCCTATTCACACACTAATAATATACTACTAATATACTACTAATATACTGCAGCCACCCCAGACCCTATTCACACACTAATAATATACTACTAATATACTACTAATATACTACTAATATACTGCAGCCACCACAGACCCTATTGACACACTACTAATATACTACTAATATACTGCAGCCACCCCAGACCCTATTCACACACTACTAATATACTACTAATATACTACTAATATACTACTTATATACTACTAATATACTACTAATATACTGCAGCCACTACAGACCCTATTCACACACTACTAATATACTACTAATATACTACTAATATACTGCAGCCACCCCAGACCCTATTCACACACTACTAATATACTACTAATATACTACTAATATACTGCAGCCACCCCAGACCCTATTCACACACTACTAATAGACTAATAATATACTGCAGCCACCCCAGACCCTATTCACACACTACTAATATACTACTAATATACTACTAATATACTGCAGCCACCCCAGACCCTATTCACACACTACTAATATACTACTAATATACTACTAATATACTGCAGCCACCCCAGACCCTATTCACGCACTACGAATATACTACTAATATACTGCAGCCACCCCAGACCCTATTCACACACTACTAATATACTACTAATATACTACTAATATACTGCAGCCACCCCAGACCCTATTCACACACTAATAATATACTACTAATATACTGCAGCCACCCCAGACCCTATTCACACACTACTAATATACTACTAATATACTGCAGCCACCCCAGACCCTATTCACACACTACTAATATACTACTAATATACTACTAATATACTACTAATATACTACTAATATACTGCAGCCACTACAGACCCTATTCACACACTACTAATATACTACTAATATACTGCAGCCACCCCAGACCCTATTCACACACTACTAATATACTACTAATATACTGCAGCCACCCCAGACCCTATTCACACACTACTAATATACTACTAATATACTACTAATATACTGCAGCGACCCCAGACCCTATTCACACACTACTAATATACTACTAATATACTACTAATATACTGCAGCCACCCCAGACCCTATTCACACACTACTAATATACTACTAATATACTACTAATATACTACTAATATACTGCAGCCACCCAATACCCTATTCACACACTACTAATATACTACTAATATACTGCAGCCATCACAGACCCTATTCACACACTACTAATATACTACTAATATACTACTAATACACTACTAATATACTACTAATATACTGCAGCCATCACATACCCTATTCACACACTACTAATATACTACTAATATACTGCAGCCACCCCAGACCCTATTCACACACTACTAATATACTACTAATATACTACTAATATACTACTAATATACTGCAGCCACCCCAGACCCTATTCACACACTACTAATATACTGCTAATATACTACTAATATACTACTAATATACTGCAGCCACCCAATACCCTATTCACACACTACTAATATACTACTAATATACTGCAGCCATCACAGACCCTATTCACACACTACTAATATACTACTAATATACTACTAATACACTACTAATATACTACTAATATACTGCAGCCACCACATACCCTATTCACACACTACTAATATACTACTAATATACTGCAGCCAACCCAGACCCTATTCACACACTACTAATATACTACTAATATACTACTAATATACTACTAATATACTGCAGCCACCCCAGACCCTATTCACACACTACTAATATACTGCTAATATATTACTAATATACTGCAGCCACCCCAGACCCTATTCACACACTACTAATATACTACTAATATACTACTAATATACTGCAGCCACCCCAGACCCTATTCACACACTACTAATATACTACTAATATACTGCAGCCACCCCAGACCCTATTCACACACTACTAATATACTACTAATATACTAATAATATACTGCAGCCACCCCAGACCCTATTCACACACTAATAATATACTACTAATATACTACTAATATACTGCAGCCACCACAGACCCTATTCACACACTACTAATATACTACTAATATACTACTAATATACTACTAATATACTACTAATATACTACTAATATACTGCAGCCACCCCAGACCCTATTCACACACTAATAATATACTACTAATATACTACTAATATACTGCAGCCACCCCAGACCCTATTCACACACTAATAATATACTACTAATATACTACTAATATACTACTAATATACTGCAGCCACCACAGACCCTATTGACACACTACTAATATACTACTAATATACTACTAATATACTGCAGCCACCCCAGACCCTATTCACACACTACTAATATACTAATAATATACTGCAGCCACCCCAGACCCTATTCACACACTACTAATATACTACTAATATACTACTAATATACTGCAGCCACCCCAGACCCTATTCACACACTACTAATATACTACTAATATACTACTAATATACTGCAGCCACCCCAGACCCTATTCACGCACTACGAATATACTACTAATATACTGCAGCCACCCCAGACCCTATTCACACACTACTAATATACTACTAATATACTACTAATATACTGCAGCCACCCCAGACCCTATTCACACACTAATAATATACTACTAATATACTGCAGCCACCCCAGACCCTATTCACACACTACTAATATACTACTAATATACTGCAGCCACCCCAGACCCTATTCACACACTACTAATATACTACTAATATACTACTAATATACTACTAATATACTACTAATATACTACTAATATACTGCAGCCACTACAGACCCTATTCACACACTACTAATATACTACTAATATACTGCAGCCACCCCAGACCCTATTCACACACTACTAATATACTACTAATATACTGCAGCCACCCCAGACCCTATTCACACACTACTAATATACTACTAATATACTACTAATATACTGCAGCGACCCCAGACCCTATTCACACACTACTAATATACTACTAATATACTACTAATATACTGCAGCCACCCCAGACCCTATTCACACACTACTAATATACTACTAATATACTACTAATATACTACTAATATACTGCAGCCACCCAATACCCTATTCACACACTACTAATATACTACTAATATACTGCAGCCATCACAGACCCTATTCACACACTACTAATATACTACTAATATACTACTAATACACTACTAATATACTACTAATATACTGCAGCCATCACATACCCTATTCACACACTACTAATATACTACTAATATACTGCAGCCACCCCAGACCCTATTCACACACTACTAATATACTACTAATATACTACTAATATACTACTAATATACTGCAGCCACCCCAGACCCTATTCACACACTACTAATATACTGCTAATATACTACTAATATACTACTAATATACTGCAGCCACCCAATACCCTATTCACACACTACTAATATACTACTAATATACTGCAGCCATCACAGACCCTATTCACACACTACTAATATACTACTAATATACTACTAATACACTACTAATATACTACTAATATACTGCAGCCACCACATACCCTATTCACACACTACTAATATACTACTAATATACTGCAGCCAACCCAGACCCTATTCACACACTACTAATATACTACTAATATACTACTAATATACTACTAATATACTGCAGCCACCCCAGACCCTATTCACACACTACTAATATACTGCTAATATATTACTAATATACTGCAGCCACCCCAGACCCTATTCACACACTACTAATATACTACTAATATACTACTAATATACTGCAGCCACCCCAGACCCTATTCACACACTACTAATATACTACTAATATACTGCAGCCACCCCAGACCCTATTCACACACTACTAATATACTACTAATATACTAATAATATACTGCAGCCACCCCAGACCCTATTCACACACTAATAATATACTACTAATATACTACTAATATACTGCAGCCACCACAGACCCTATTCACACACTACTAATATACTACTAATATACTACTAATATACTACTAATATACTACTAATATACTACTAATATACTGCAGCCACCCCAGACCCTATTCACACACTAATAATATACTACTAATATACTACTAATATACTGCAGCCACCCCAGACCCTATTCACACACTAATAATATACTACTAATATACTACTAATATACTACTAATATACTGCAGCCACCACAGACCCTATTGACACACTACTAATATACTACTAATATACTGCAGCCACCCCAGACCCTATTCACACACTACTAATATACTACTAATATACTACTAATATACTGCAGCCACCCCAGACCCTATTCACACACTACTAATATAATACTAATATACTACTAATATACTGCAGCCACTCCAGACCCTATTCACACACTACTAATATACTACTAATATACTACTGATATACTACTAATATACTGCAGCCATCACAGACCCTATTCACACACTACTAATATACTACTAATATACTGCAGCCACCCCAGATCCTATTCACACACTACTAATATACTACTAATATACTGCAGCCACCCCAGACCCTATACACACACTACTAATATACTACTAATATACTGCAGCCACCCCAGACCCTATTCACACACTACTAATATACTACTAATATACTAATTATATACTGCAGCCACCCCAGACCCTATTCACACACTAATAATATACTACTAATATACTACTAATATACTACTAATATACTGCAGCCACCACAGACCCTATTCACACACTACTAATATACTACTAATATACTACTAATATACTACTAATATACTACTAATATACTGCAGCCACCCCAGACCCTATTCACACACTAATAATATACTACTAATATACTACTAATATACTGCAGCCACCCCAGACCCTATTCACACACTAATAATATACTACTAATATACTACTAATATACTACTAATATACTGCAGCCACCACAGACCCTATTCACACACTACTAATATACTACTAATATACTGCAGCCACCCCAGACCCTATTCACACACTACTAATATCCTACTAATATACTACTAATATACTACTAATATACTGCAGCCACCCCAGACCCTATTCACACACTACTAATATACTACTAATATACTACTAATATACTGCAGCCACCCCAGACCCTATTCAAACACTACTAATATACTACTAATATACTACTAATATACTACTAATATACTGCAGCCACCCAATACCCTATTCACACACTACTAATATACTACTAATATACTGCAGCCATCACAGACCCTATTCACACACTACTAATATACTACTAATATACTACTAATATACTACTAATATACTACTAATATATTACTAATATACTGCAGCCATCACATACCCTATTCACACACTACTAATATACTACTAATATACTGCAGCCACCCCAGACCCTATTCACACACTACTAATATACTACTAATATACTACTAATATACTGCAGCCACCACAGACCCTATTGACACACTACTAATATACTACTAATATACTGCAGCCACCCCAGACCCTATTCACACACTACTAATATACTACTAATATACTACTAATATACTACTAATATACTGCAGCCACCCCAGACCCTATTCACACACTACTAATATACTGCTAATATACTACTATTATACTGCAGCCACCCCAGACCCTATTCACACACTACTAATATACTACTAATATACTACTAATATACTGCAGCCACCCCAGACCCTATTCACACACTACTAATATACTACTAATATACTACTAATATTCTACTAATATACTGCAGCCACCCCAGACCCTATTCACACACTACTAAGATACTACTAATATACTACTAACATACTGCAGCCATCACAGACCCTATTCACACACTACTAATATACTACTAATATACTGCAGCCACCCCAGACCCTATTCACACACTACTAATATACTACTAATATACTGCAGCCACCCCAGACCCTATACACACACTACTAATATACTACTAATATACTGCAGCCACCCCATACCCTATTCACACACTACTAATATACTACTAATATACTACTAATATACTACTAATATACTACTAATATACTAATAATATACTGCAGCCACCCCAGACCCTATTCACACACTAATAATATACTACTAATATACTACTAATATACTGCAGCCACCACAGACCCTATTCACACACTACTAATATACTACTAATATACTGCAGCCACCCCAGACCCTATTCACACACTACTAATATCCTACTAATATACTACTAATATACTACTAATATACTGCAGCCACCCCAGACCCTATTCAAACACTACTAATATACTACTAATATACTACTAATATACTGCTAATATACTGCAGCCACCCCAGACCCTATTCACACACTACTAATATACTACTAATATACTACTAATATACTACTAATATACTGCAGCCATCACAGACCCTATTCACACATACTAATATACTACTAATATACTGCAGCCACCCCAGACCCTATTCACACACTACTAGTATACTACTAATATACTACTAATATACTGCAGCCACCCCAGACCCTATTCACACATACTAATATACTACTAATATACTGCAGCCACCCCAGACCCTATTCACACACTACTAGTATACTACTAATATACTACTAATATACTGCAGCCACCCCAGACCCTATTCACACACTACTAATATACTACTAATATACTACCCCAGACCCTATTCACACACTACTAATATACTACTAATATACTGCAGCCACCCCAGACCCTATTCACACACTACTAATATACTACTAATATACTGCAGCCACCCCAGACCCTATTCACACACTACTAATATACTACTAATATACTACTAATATACTACTAATATACTGCAGCCACCACAGACCCTATTCACACACTACTAATATACTACTAATATACTACTAATATACTACTAATATACTACAGCCACCCCAGACCCTATTCACAAACTACTAATATACTACTTAAATACTGCAGCCACCCCAGACCCTATTCACACACTACTAATGTACTACTAATATACTGCAGCCACCCCAGACCCTATTCACACACTACTAATATACTACTAATATACTACTAATATACTGCAGCCACTACAGACCCTATTCACACACTACTAATATACTACTAATATACTACTAATATACTACAGCCACCCCAGACCCTATTCACACACTACTAATGTACTACTAATATACTGCAGCCACCCCAGACCCTATTCACACACTACTAATATACTACTAATATACTACTAATATACTGCAGCCACCCCAGACCCTATTCACACACTACTAATATACTACTAATATACTACTAATATACTACAGCCACCCCAGACCCTATTCACACACTACTAATATACTACTAATATACTGCAGCCACCCCAGACCCTATTCACACACTACTAATATACTACTAATATACTACTAATATACTGCAGCCACCCCAGACCCTATTCACACACTACTAATATACTACTAATATACTGCAGCCATCCCAGACCCTATTCACACACTACTAATATACTACTAATATACTACTAATATACTGCAGCCACCCCAGACCCTATTCACACACTACTAATATACTACTAATATACTACTAATATACTGCAGCCACCCCAGACCCTATACACACACTACTAATATACTACTAATATACTGCAGCCACCCCATACCCTATTCACACACTACTAATATACTACTAATATACTACTAATATACTACTAATATACTACTAATATACTAATAATATACTGCAGCCACCCCAGACCCTATTCACACACTAATAATATACTACTAATATACTACTAATATACTGCAGCCACCACAGACCCTATTCACACACTACTAATATACTACTAATATACTGCAGCCACCCCAGACCCTATTCACACACTACTAATATCCTACTAATATACTACTAATATACTACTAATATACTGCAGCCACCCCAGACCCTATTCAAACACTACTAATATACTACTAATATACTACTAATATACTGCTAATATACTGCAGCCACCCCAGACCCTATTCACACACTACTAATATACTACTAATATACTACTAATATACTACTAATATACTGCAGCCATCACAGACCCTATTCACACATACTAATATACTACTAATATACTGCAGCCACCCCAGACCCTATTCACACACTACTAGTATACTACTAATATACTACTAATATACTGCAGCCACCCCAGACCCTATTCACACATACTAATATACTACTAATATACTGCAGCCACCCCAGACCCTATTCACACACTACTAGTATACTACTAATATACTACTAATATACTGCAGCCACCCCAGACCCTATTCACACACTACTAATATACTACTAATATACTGAAGCCATCACAGACCCTATTCACACACTACTAATATACTACTAATATACTGCAGCCACCCCAGACCCTATTCACACACTACTAATATACTACTAATATACTACCCCAGACCCTATTCACACACTACTAATATACTACTAATATACTGCAGCCACCCCAGACCCTATTCACACACTACTAATATACTACTAATATACTGCAGCCACCCCAGACCCTATTCACACACTACTAATATACTACTAATATACTACTAATATACTACTAATATACTGCAGCCACCACAGACCCTATTCACACACTACTAACATACTACTAATATACTACTAATATACTACTAATATACTACAGCCACCCCAGACCCTATTCACAAACTACTAATATACTACTTAAATACTGCAGCCACCCCAGACCCTATTCACACACTACTAATGTACTACTAATATACTGCAGCCACCCCAGACCCTATTCACACACTACTAATATACTACTAATATACTACTAATATACTGCAGCCACTACAGACCCTATTCACACACTACTAATATACTACTAATATACTACTAATATACTACAGCCACCCCAGACCCTATTCACACACTACTAATGTACTACTAATATACTGCAGCCACCCCAGACCCTATTCACACACTACTAATATACTACTAATATACTACTAATATACTGCAGCCACCCCAGACCCTATTCACACACTACTAATATACTACTAATATACTACTAATATACTACAGCCACCCCAGACCCTATTCACACACTACTAATATACTACTAATATACTGCAGCCACCCCAGACCCTATTCACACACTACTAATATACTACTAATATACTACTAATATACTGCAGCCACCCCAGACCCTATTCACACACTACTAATATACTACTAATATACTGCAGCCATCCCAGACCCTATTCACACACTACTAATATACTACTAATATACTACTAATATACTGCAGCCACCCCAGACCCTATTCACACACTACTAATATACTACTAATATACTACTAATATACTGCAGCCACCCCAGACCCTATTCACACACTACTAATATACTACTAATATACTACTAATATACTGCAGCCACCCCAGACCCTATCAACACACTACTAATATACTACTAATATACTGCAGCCACCCCAGACACTATTCACACACTACTAATATACTACTAATATACTGCAGCCACCCCAGACCCTATTCACACACTACTAATATACTACTAATATACTACTAATATACTGCAGCCACCCCAGACCCTATTCACACACTACTAATATACTACTAATATACTGCAGCCATCACAGACCCTATTCACACACTACTAATATACTACTAATATACTGCAGCCACCCCAGACCCTATTCACACACTACTAATATACTACTAATATACTACTAATATACTGCAGCCACCCCAGACCCTATTCACACACTACTAATATACTACTAATATACTACTAATATACTGCAGCCACCCCAGACCCTATTCACACACTACTAATATACTACTAATATACTACTAATATACTGCAGCCACCCCAGACCCTATCAACACACTACTAATATACTACTAATATACTGCAGCCACCCCAGACCCTATCCTGCCATCCAGGACCTCTATACCAGGCGGTGTCAGAGGAAGGCCCTCAAAATTGTCAAAGACTCCAGACACCCTAGTCATAGACTGTTCTCTCTGCTGCCGCACGGCAAGCGGTACCGGAGTGCCAAGTCTAGGTCCAAAAGACTTCTCAACAGCTTCTACCCCCAAGCCATAAGACTCCTGAACAGCTAATCATGGCTACCCGGACTATTTGCACTGCCCCCCCGCCCCATCCTTTTTACGCTGCTGCTACTCTGTTAAGTATTTATGCATAGTCACTTTAACTCTACCCACATGTACATATTACCTCAACTACCTCAACTAGCCGGTGCCCCCGCACATTGACTCTGCAACGGTACCCCCCTGTATATATAGCCTCCCTACTGTCACTTTATTTTACTGTATATATAGCCTCCCTACTGTCACTTTATTTTACTTCTGCTCTTTTTTTCTCAACACTTTTTTGTTGTTGTTGTTTTATTCTTACTTTTTTGTTTAAAATAAATGCACTGTTGGTTAAGGGCTGTAAGTAAGCATTTCACTGTAATGTCTGCACCTGTTGTATTCGGCGCATGTGACCAATAAAATTTGATTTGATTTGATTTGATTTGATAATCACACACTACTAATATACTACTAATATACTGCAGCCATCACAGACCATATTCACACACTACTAATATACTACTAATATACTACTAATATACTGCAGCCATCACAGACCCTATTCGCACACTACTAATATACTACTAATATACTACTAATATACTACTAATATACTGCAGCCACCACAGACCCTATTCACACACTACTAATATACTACTAATATACTACTAATATACTGCAGCCACCACAGACCCTATTCACACACTACTAATATACTACTAATATACTACTAATATACTGCAGCCACCCCAGACCCTATTCACACACTACTAATATACTACTAATATACTGCAGCCACCCCAGACCCTATTCACACACTACTAATATACTACTAATATACTGCAGCCACCCCAGACCCTATTCACACACTACTAATATACTACTAATATACTACTAATATACTACTAATATACTGCAGCCACCACAGACCCTATTCACACACTACTAATAAAATGTAAAATGTAATATAAAAATGAGTAATACTTACATATAACGGAGCTTGTTGTGGATTCAGTTTCATGACACTGGACTCTAGAAAGAATGAAATCAAAATCAGTAGATCATACAGAACAAAGTAGGGATCATCCTACCTTAAGGAACCCAGGTATGACCTGTCTACCTGGTAACAGCTGACCAGAGACTAACACCCCTGTTAAAGTAGGGATCATCCTACCTTAAGGAACCCAGGTATGACCTGTCTACCTGGTAACAGCTGACCAGAGACTAACACCCCTGTTAAAGTAGGGATCATCCTACCTTAAGGAACCCAGGTATGACCTGTCTACCCGGTAACAGCTGACCAGAGACTAACACCCCTGTTAAAGTAGGGATCATCCTACCTTAAGGAACCCAGGTATGACCTGTCTACCCGGTAACAGCTGACCAGAGACTAACACCCCTGTTAAAGTAGGGATCATCCTACCTTAAGGAACCCAGGTATGACCTGTCTACCTGGTAACAGCTGACCAGAGACTAACACCCCTGTTAAAGTAGGGATCATCCTACCTTAAGGAACCCAGGTATGACCTGTCTACCCGGTAACAGCTGACACCCCTGTTACCTTGTCATGGATTGGTCAGGTATTACACTGGATATAACAATCAGAGAGGACTGTCTGTTTACCGTCTTTCCTGACCACTCCTGTGTTAACTCAAACCTCAGCTATAGTTTTGTATTCATTCCACAGATTCAAATGTTACTCTGTCTTCCCTCCCTCAGTAGGGGGCTAAGAGGCTATCAGACAGGTCACGAACACTCTGGCCTCTGGCCTCTGGCCTCTCTCCTCTCTCCTCTCTCCTCTCTCCTCTGGCCTCTGGCCTCTGGCCTCTCTCCTCTCTCCTCTCTCCTCTCTCCTCTGGCCTCTGGCCTCTCTCCTCTCTCCTCTCTCCTCTCTCCTCTCTCCTCTGGCCTCTGGCCTCTCTCCTCTCTCCTCTCTCCTCTCTCCTCTCACACAGAGATACTTGTTCTCCGACAGTCTGAGCTGGCCAGTCCATTGGGAATATAGCCAAGTGTCAGCCTGTCCTGAGTTAAGGAATTACTTGGAATCAGCTGGCAGCGGCCTGCTCTCCTACAGGACAAACAGTGAAAGGTAAGGGGAAGAGTTAAGGAATGACTTGGGATCAGCTGACAGCGGCCTGCTCTCCTACAGGACAAACAGTGTCCCACTAAACAGACTACAATATACAGTTGAAGTCGGATGATTACATACACCTTAGCCAAATACATTTCAACTCAGTTTTTCACAATTCCTGACATTTAATCCTAGTAAAAATTCCCTGTCTTAGGTCAGTTAGGATCACCACTTTATTTTAAGAATGTGAAATGTCAGAATAATAGTAGAGATAATTGTTAATTTCAGCTTTTATTTCTTTCATCACATTCCCAGTGGGTCAGAAGTTTACATACACTCAATTAGTATTTGGTAGCATTGCCTTTAAATTGTTTAACTTGGGTCAAATGTTTTGGGTAGCCTTCCACAAGCTTCCCACAATAAGTTGGGTGAATTTTGAGTCAGGTTTGCAGGCCTCCTTGCTCGCACATGCTTTTTCAGTTCTGCCCACAAATGTTCTATAGGATTGAGGTCAAGGCTTTGTGATGGCCACTCCAATACCTTGTCTTTGTTGTCCTTAAGCCATTTTGCCACAACTTTGGAAGTATGCTTGGGGTCATTGTCCATTTGGAAGACCCATTTGCGACCAAGCTTTAACTTCCTGACTGATGTCTTGAGATGTTGCTTCAATATATCCACATAATTTTCCTTCCTCATGATGCCATCTATTTTGTGAAGTGCACCAGTCCCTCCTGCAGCAAAGCACCCCCACAGCATGATGCTGCCACCCCCGTGCTTCACGGTTGGGATGGTGTTCTTCGGCTTGCAAGGCTCCCCCTTTTTCCTCCAAACATAACGATGGTCATTATGGCCAAACAGTTCTATTTTTGTTTCATCAGACCAGAGGACATTCCTCCAAAAAGCACAATCTTTGTCCCCATGTGCAGTTGCAAACCGTAGTCTGGCTTTTTTATGGCGGTTTTGGAGCAGTGGCTTCTTCCTTGCTGAGCGGCCTTTCAGATTATGTCGATATAGGACTCGTTTTACTGTGGATATAGATATTTTTGTGCCGGTTTCCTTCAGCATCTTCACAAGGTCATTTGCTGTTGTTCTGGGATTGATTTGCACTTTTCGCACCATAGTACGTTTATCTCTAGGAGACAGAATGCGTCTCCTTCCTGAGCGGTATGACGGCTGCGTGGTCCCATGGTGTTTATACTTGCATACTATTGTTTGTACAGATGAACGTGGTACCTTCAGGCGTTTGGAAATTGCTCCCAAGGATGAACCAGAGTTCTGGAGGTCTACAATTTTTTTTCTGAGGTCTTGGCTGATTACTTTTGATTTTCCCATGATGTCAAGCAAAGATGCACTGAGTTTGAAGGTAGGCCTTGAAATAAATCCACAGGTACACCTCCAATTAACTCAAATTATGTCAATTAGCCTACCAGAAGCTCCTAAAGCCATGACATAATTTTCTGGAATTTTCCAAGCTGTTTAAAGGCACAGTCAACTTAATGTATGTAAACTTCTGACCCACTGGAATTGTGATACAGTGAATTATAAGTGAAATAATCTGTCTGTAAACAGTTGTTGGAAAAATTACTTGTGTCATGCACAAAGTAGATGTCCTAACCGACTTGCCAAAACTATAGTTTGTTAACAAGAAATTTGTGTGTCACGATCGTCGAACGGAGTAGACCAAGGCGCAGCGTGATGAACGAACATACTTTATTATCGATAGTGATAACAAGAACAAAACAATAAACGATAACGTGACGTCCTAGGTTAAACACAACCAACACGGAACAAACCAAAAGGAACAAGATCCCACAACTACTGTGGGTAAACTGGCTGCTTAAGTATGGCTCCCAATCAGAGACAACAAGCAACAGCTGATACTCGTTGCCTCTGATTGAGAACCATACTGGCCAACATAGAAAACACAACTCTAGAATACCGACATAGAACAAGAACACATAGAATCTACACACCCTGGCTCAACATATAGAGTCCCCAGAGCCAGGGTGTGACATTGTGGAGTGGTTGAAAAACGAGTTTTAATGACTCCAACCTAAGTGTATGTAAACTTCCGACTTCAACTGTATATTTGCGGAAAAAATATATATTGTCATGGGCCTCTCACTCCACCGGGTTACCACCTTAATTTTCTTCCACTCTGCTCACCACTCTCTCTACTCAGCCTAACTAGCTCCACCTGTCCCTGCTCTGCTCTGCTCTAATTACTCTGCCAGCTGCGCTGCATTACCCACTACCTCTCCCAGTATTTAAGGCCCTGTCTTTCAGCTCTCCGGTGTCAGATCGTCTGCAAAGCTCACACCCGGAACCTGTTTGCTCGCGCTTCTGGCTCACCCTGGTTTTGTGACCCCGGACCTGCCTGTTTTTTTGGATACTCTTCTGCCTCAGGAGATCCAGACCTGCTTCTGCCATTACGACTCCTGACTACTCTTCTATCCCGGTAACTCTGACCAGCCTTCTGCCTTGCTACTACGTATTTTGGATTTCCCTTGAACTGTACTGCTGCCTTGTTTCATTCCGCCCTGTTGTGTCTGTGTCTCCCCCCCCCAGGACTTCTGGACCACCCACCACCGGCTTCATAGGACGCATCGCTGCCACTGGGGGGGGCACAGACCCAGCACATTGGACGGGATCCCTGTTACCCCTGGAGCCTTCATTCACTCCCTACTTCCCTTTTCCCTTAAGTTTAATAAACTTTCTGGTGTGACGCAATTGTGGTCCTCTGGTCGTCTGTCTGAACCGTGACAGTACGATCTGACCATTATGGACTCAGCGCACACTTTCCCCGACATGGAAACCGATGAGCATGAGCAGCAGTTCCAGCAGCAGCAACAACAACTCGCCATGATCATTCAACTCCTCACCAACCTTACCCCAGCCAGTCTGCCCACCAGCCCTGCCCCCGAGTTACCTGCCCCGGTCATTGCAGCCGCTGCTCCGGAACCCAAGATTGGAAACCCCGAGCGGTTCAACGGCGATTCAACCCAGGTCCGGCCATTCCTGACTAGCTGCCGACTTCAGTTCTCCTTGCAGCCAAGGACCTTCGCCACGGAGGGGGCTAAAGTTGGGTATGCCATCACTCACCTGACGGGCCGAGCTCGACTCTGGGGAACAGCAGAGTTCGAACGTCAAACCCCCGCATGTGCAACCTTCGACCTGTTTGCTGAGGAGATGCTGAAGGTGTTTGACCTGGATTCACCCACCGCAGAGGCGTCTCGTGAACTGTTCAGTATTCGACAAGGCAGACGTACAGTCGCAGACCATTCCATCGACTTCCGAACCCTGGCTAGACGAAGTTCTTGGAACACACCATCGTTGGTGGACGCGTTCTTCCATAGTTTGGCTGACTATATCAAGGACGAGTTGGTCTCCCATGAACTGCCTTCCACTCTTGATGAAGCCATCGCACTGACTGTCAGGATCGACAGAAGGATACAGACCCGTCGTCGTGAGAGGGGGCGCCAAGGTCCACCTACTACCGGCATTCGGAGAGATCCGACTGGGCTCCTGTCATCTACTGCCACTCACCCAGGTCAGCTTGATCAGTCTGAGCCTATGGAGATTGGGCGAGCCTCTCTCACTCCTGCAGAGCGCCAGCGCCGCTTCACCTCAAACCTCTGCCTCTATTGTGGAGGTGATGGACATCGTGTGGTAACCTGCCCTTTAAAGGGCCGAAGCTCACCGGGCATAGGGGGAGTCCGGTTGAGTTCAATGACCATCCAGTCCTCCGACCGCAAACCCCTGCTGCAAGTTCACCTCCGCCTCTCTGACTCAACTCACACCCTGGCTGCTCTGGTGGATTCTGGCGCCGAAGCCAACATAATGGACATCAAGCTGGCACGCCAACTGGGACTGGAGAACCTCCGTTTGACACCTCCTATTCCTGCCCGGGCACTGGACGGACACTTACTCGGATCGGTCACTCATGTCACGGCCCCGGTCTCGATGGGTCTGTCCGGAAACCATCAAGAAACTATCCAGTTTCACCTGCTCCCCTCTCCAGGCCAACCCCTCATCCTGGGTTACCCATGGCTCCGCCGGCACAACCCTCAGCTCGACTGGGTGACCGGGGTGATCAGGGAGTGGGGAGAGGACTGCCACCGAACCTGCCTGCTTGCTGCCGCACTACCCCCTCGGCCAGTACCTACTAACTCCGCTCCTGACCTCTCCAATGTCCCAGAATGCTACCATGGTCTCAGAGAGGTGTTTAACAAAGCAAGAGCCACATCTCTGCCCCCTCACCGACCGTACGACTGTGCCATCGACCTCCTCCCTGGAACAGCTCCTCCAAAGGGTCGTCTTTATTCGTTGTCTGCTCCTGAAAGAAAGTCCATGGAGGACTACATCAATGGCTCTCTGTCCGCAGGATTAATCCGTTCATCTTCATCTCCTGCTGGTGCTGGCTTCTTCTTTGTGGGGAAGAAGGACGGATCTCTTCGCCCCTGCATCGACTACAGGGGACTCAACGACATCACAGTGAAAAACCGTTACCCTCTGCCTCTGCTCACCTCTGCTTTTGAGTTGCTCCAGGGAGCCACTGTTTTTACCAAGTTGGATCTCAGAAACGCTTACCACCTAGTGCGGATCCGGGAGGGAGATGAATGGAAAACCGCATTCAATACACCAACAGGCCACTACGAGTATCTGGTTATGCCTTTTGGCCTCACCAATGCTCCTGCTGTGTTCCAGGCTCTAGTGAATGATGTACTGCGGGACATGTTAAACAAGTTTGTCTTCGTTTACCTGGATGACATCTTAATCTACTCCAGAAACCTGTCTGAACACACCCGCCATGTCCAGCAAGTCCTTCATCGTCTTCTGGAGAATTCCCTCTACGCCAAGGCAGAGAAATGTGAGTTTCACGTCAAGACAGTGGCCTTCCTGGGGTACATAGTGGCAGAGGGAAGTATCCAAATGGATCCTGCCAAAGTATCAGCAGTCACTTCATGGCCAGTTCCGGAGAACAGAAAGAAGCTGCAACAGTTTCTGGGGTTTGCTAACTTCTATAGGAAGTTTATCCGGAACTACAGTACCGTTGCTGCCCCTCTCACTGCTCTAACCAGCACCAAGCAACCCTTCACCTGGACCCCAGCAGCCGACAAAGCCTTCAGTACCCTCAAGGTGAGGTTCACCTCCGCTCCCATCCTCCAGATGCCTGATGTGGACCGGCAATTCATTGTGGAGGTGGACGCCTCGGATGTGGGAGTTGGTGCTGTGATTTCTCAGTGGGCTGCGGAGGATAGGAAGCTCCATCCCTGTGCCTTTTTCTCACGTCGGTTGTCCCCCTCTGAGTGCAATTACGACATAGGGAACCGTGAGCTGCTGGCTGTGAAGCTTGCCTTGGAGGAGTGGCGTCACTGGCTGGAGGGGTCCACCATTCCATTTCTCGTTTGGACCGATCATAAGAACTTGGAGTACATCCGCACGGCCAAACGGTTGAACTCCAGGCAGTCCCGCTGGGCCCTGTTCTTCACCAGGTTTAATTTCACTCTGTCATACCGGCCTGGATCACGCAACACCAAGCCAGACGCCCTCTCCCGTCAATTCCAGAAGGATGACACCCCCTCCAAGGACCCTGTGTCGATTCTGCCAAGTCCCTGCATCGTTGCAGCTCTGACCTGGGCTGTTGAGGAACAGGTGCTGGAGGCTCTCCGTAACCAGCCAGGTCCCAGCACTTGCCCAGCTGACCGCCTTTTTGTCCCCGAAGACCTGAGGTCCCAGGTCGTTCAGTGGGGACATGACTCCCGCCTAGCTTGTCACCCTGGCTCCACCCGCACTTACAACCTGCTCGCCCAGAGGTTCTGGTGGCCCTCTCTGAGGAAGGATGTACGGGAATTCGTCCAAGCCTGCCCCATCTGCAACCAACACAAGTCGTCCTGCCAGCCCCCAGCCGGATTGCTGCAGCCCCTGCCTGTGCCCAGACGTCCCTGGTCTCACATCGCCCTTGACTTTGTCACGGGGCTGCCCCCTTCAAGTGGCATGACCGTCATTCTCACCATCGTTGACCGTTTCAGCAAGATGGCACACTTCATTCCCCTCCCCAAGCTCCCAACCGCCAAGGAGACCGCCCAGGTGGTCCTGGAACACGTCTTCCGGATCCACGGACTGCCAAAGGATGTAGTTTCTGACCGTGGTCCACAATTCTCCTCCGCTTTTTGGAAGGAGTTCTGTCACCTGCTGGGAGCCACAGTCAGTCTGACTTCCGGATTCCATCCCCAATCCAATGGGCAGTCAGAGCGGGCTAATCAGGAGCTCGAGAAGGCACTGCGATGCATGACTTCACGCAACCCCCACTCCTGGTCGCAGCAATTGACATGGGTGGAGTACGCACACAATTCTCTGACCTGCTCTGCCATCGGTATGTCCCCTTTCCAATGTGTTTATGGATACCAGCCTCCTCTATTTGCCAGCCAGGAAGAGGAGGTTACTTGCCCATCTGCACGTGCTTTTGCCCGTCGATGTCGCCGCACCTGGTCACAAGCCCGAGCCACACTCCTCAGATCCGTTGCCAGCTACACTACCGGGGCCAACCGTCGGAGAATTCCTGCTCCCACCTACCATGTTGGTCAAAGGGTGTGGTTGTCATCGAAGAACCTGCCACTCAGGGTGGAGTCGCAGAAGCTGGCACCTCGGTTCATTGGCCCATTCCCTATCATAAGAGTGATTAGCCCAACTGCTGTCCGGCTCCAACTGCCTAATTCCCTGAGGGTGCACCCCACTTTCCATGTGTCTAAGATTAAGCCCATCCATGAGAGTCCGCTGGTCCCTGCTGCGCCTGGTCCTCCTCCTCCACGGCTCGTCGATGGTGGTCTGGTTTACACCGTCCGCCGCCTGCTTCGGTCCAGACGGAGGGGTAGGGGTCTCCAGTACCTCATTGACTGGGAGGGCTATGGACCTGAGGAAAGGACCTGGGTGCCAGCTAGTCGGATTGTGGATAGGACTCTCATCACCGCTTTCCACCAACGGCATCCTGATCAACCTGCAATCCGTAGGGGCCGCCCCAGAGGGGTCCCTAACCGTCCTGCCCGCTCGGCTTCCTGTCCTGTGCCTGATCCTGTCTCGGGACCTGTCCCATCTCCCGACCACGGCCCTCCGGCTTCCTCCGAGGATGAGGACGTTCACTCGGACCGTTCGGAGGAGTTCTAGCCCTCCTCCGGCTCCCCTCCTCCCGCCCGGCGTGGTGTTGCTCTTGGGACTTCTGGGGCCGTCCCTTGGGGGGGGGGTTCTGTCATGGGCCTCTCACTCCACCGGGTTACCACCTTAATTTTCTTCCACTCTGCTCACCACTCTCTCTACTCAGCCTAACTAGCTCCACCTGTCCCTGCTCTGCTCTGCTCTAATTACTCTGCCAGCTGCGCTGCATTACCCACTACCTCTCCCAGTATTTAAGGCCCTGTCTTTCAGCTCTCCGGTGTCAGATCGTCTGCAAAGCTCACACCCGGAACCTGTTTGCTCGCGCTTCTGGCTCACCCTGGTTTTGTGACCCCGGACCTGCCTGTTTTTTTGGATACTCTTCTGCCTCAGGAGATCCAGACCTGCTTCTGCCATTACGACTCCTGACTACTCTTCTATCCCGGTAACTCTGACCAGCCTTCTGCCTTGCTACTACGTATTTTGGATTTCCCTTGAACTGTACTGCTGCCTTGTTTCATTCCGCCCTGTTGTGTCTGTGTCTCCCCCCCCCAGGACTTCTGGACCACCCACCACCGGCTTCATAGGACGCATCGCTGCCACTGGGGGGGGCACAGACCCAGCACATTGGACGGGATCCCTGTTACCCCTGGAGCATTCATTCACTCCCTACTTCCCTTTTCCCTTAAGTTTAATAAACTTTCTGGTGTGACGCAATTGTGGTCCTCTGGTCGTCTGTCTGAACCGTGACAATATATGGGGGATTGGAAGTGATGCAGACAATTACATTGACGGAAGTTACAATATATCTGCAATATTAAAGCTGATCTACCCCCTAAAAAAACAGAAAATAAACAAACAAACAAAAGCCGTTAGATGCAGTTTATCATAATGCACTGCGCTTTATTACGGGCTACAGCGTTAGTACTCAGCACTGCATTCTCTCCCAGACAGTTGGTTGGCCCTCTGTGATGTCATGTAGGTTGATACATTGCTGTGTTTTCATTTATTAAGCCACTTTTACAAAACGTCCCACTGTACCCAACATCTTTACTAAACTTTAGACATAGGAGTTACCACACGGGTCTCAGGGATGGCTAACTCTGGAGATTCCTTCAGTCTCTGCTGAGTTCGCTAAAATCAGCTATTAGTTTTCTTGCACCTTGTTTTTTGGAATGATCTTCAAAATGTTGTTAAATGTGATGTTGTGGTGCCTCTGGGGTAATTCAGATAGCAGCAGAGGGACAGAGAGCAGCAGAGGGACAGAGAGCAGCAGAGGGACAGAGAGCAGCAGATGGACAGAGAGCAGCAGAGGGACAGAGAGCAGCAGAGGAACAGAGAGCAGCAGAGGGCCGAAGAGCAGCAGAGGGACATAGAGCAGCAGAGGGACAGAGAGCAGCAGAGGGACAGAGAGCAGCAGAGGGCCGAAGAGCAGCAGAGAGACAGAGAGCAGCAGAGGGACAGAGAGCAGCAGGGGGCCGAAGAGCAGCAGAGAGACGGGGAGCAGCAGAGAGACTGAGAGCAGCAGAGAGACTGGGAGCAGCAGAGGGACAGAGAGCAGCAGAGGGACCGAGAGCAGCAGAGGGACAGAGAGCAGCAGAGGAACAGAGAGCAGCAGAGGGACAGAGAGCAGCAGAGGGACCGAGAGCAGCAGATGGACAGAGAGCAGCAGAGGGACAGAGAGCAGCAGAGGGACAGAGAGCAGCAGAGGGACAGAGAGCAGCAGAGGGACATAGAGCTGATGTTGTGGTGCCTCTGGGGTAATTCAGAAAGCTGATTGAGGACCTTATTACTTATGAATGTGTTTGTTTTTATCACTGGGTTTTTCTTTCTGCTTGTATTTTGGATTTATATTGATGTGTGTATTAATGTAATTCATGTAATTCAGGGCTCATCTGTAAAAGAGACCTTGGTCTCAGTATGACCCCCTGATAAAATAAAAGGTTAAATAAAAATACAATAATTAAATAAAAATAGATGCCAGTCATTTCCTTGATATCGGCCTATCAACAGCTCGTGTTGGTATTAGATGCCAGTCATTTCCTTGATATCGGCCAATCAACAGCTAGTCTTGGTATTAGGAGGATCAGGTGGAGGATATTCAGCTTGCTCTAATAATACCCTTGATCTAATCCTCAGGCCTTAAGTTGCTCTGGACGGCACTTTACTGTGCTGCAGGCTAGCTTCCTGTCTTCCTCAGTGACTGCCCTGCACCCTGCTAGCTTCCTGTCTTCCTCAGTGACTGCCCTGCACCCTGCTAGCTTCCTGTCTTCCTCAGTGACTGCCCTGCACCCTGCTAGCTTCCTGTCTTCCTCAGTGACTGCCCTGCACCCTGCTAGCTTCCTGTCTTCCTCAGTGACTGCCCTGCACCCTGCTAGCTTCCTGTCTTCCTCAGTGACTGCCCTGCACCCTGCTAGCTTCCTCAGTCTACGTGATGCTCTGTGTTGCAGGCTAGCTTCCTGTGTTCCTCAGTGACTGCCCTGCACCCTGCTAGCTTCCTCAGTCTACGTGATGCTCTGTGTTGCAGGCTAGCTTCCTGTCTTCCTCAGTGACTGCCCTGCACCCTGCTAGCTTCCTGTCTTCCTCAGTGACTGCCCTGCACCCTGCTAGCTTCCTCAGTCTACGTGATGCTCTGTGCTGCAGGCTAGCTTCCTGTCTTCCTCAGTGACTGCCCTACCCTGAGCTGCACCATGCTAGCATTCTCTATGACTGTCTTTCTGACAGCAGAGAGACAGAAAGTAGCAGAGGGACAGAGAGCAGCAGAGAGACAGAGAGCAGCAGAGCGAAAGAGGGACAGAGAGCAGCAGAGAGACAGAGGGACAGAGAGCAGCAGAGATACAGAGAGCAGCAGAGGGACAGAGAGCAGCAGAGAGCAGCAAATAGACAGAGGGACAGAGAGCAGCAGAGAGACAGAGAGCAGCAGAGAGACAGAGAGCAGCAGAGAGACAGAGGGACAGAGAGCAGCAGAGGGACAGAGGGACAGAGAGCAACAGAGGGACAGAAAGCAGCAGAGAGACATAGTGCAGCAGAGACACAGAGCAGCAGAGAGACATAGGGACAGAGAGCAGCAGAGAGACAAAGAGAAGCAGAGAGACAGAGAGACAGCGAGCAGCAGAGAGACATCGTGCAGCAGATGAACAGAGAGCAGCAGAGAGACAGAGAGACAGTGAGCAGCAGAGAGACATAGTGCAGCAGAGAGACATAGAGACAGTGAGCAGCAGAGAGACGTAGTGCAGCAGAGAGACATAGTTACAGAGAGCAGCAGAGAGACAGCGAGCAGCAGAGAGACAGAGAGACAGCGAGCAGCAGAGATACATAGTAGAGCAGATGGACAGAGATCAGCAGAGAGACATAGGGACAGAGAGCAGCAGAGAGACAGAGAGCAGCAGAGAGACAGAGAGACAGCGAGCAGCAGAGAGACATAGTGCAGCGGATGGACAGAGAGCAGCAGAGATACAGAGAGACAGCGAGCAGCAGAGAGACATAGTGCAGCGGATGGACAGAGAGCAGCAGAGAGACATAGTGCAGCAGAGACACATAGAGCAGCAGAGAGACATAGGGACAGAGAGCAGCAGAGAGGCATAGTGCAGCAGATGGACGGAGAGCAGCAGAGAGACATAGTGACATAGATCAGCAGAGAGACAGAGAGCTGCAGAGAGACAGAGAGACAGCGAGCAGCAGAGATACATATTGCAGCAGATGGACAGAGAGCAGCAGATATACATAGTGCAGCAGAGGGAATTATCACCACACTGGAGAACAGAACAAATGGGATGTTATACTAACTTCCACCCTCCTCATCCATCCACCCTGAGGCTCAACACTAGTAGTGAAACTCTCCATTGAGATACCTGGGTCCAGTCCTGAACAATGGTGCCATAGTGACTCTGACAGCCACTGTCAAGTTCCATGTAGATAGTCATGGTCATTTAAACACACCCGTTGTCTCCACAGGGAGACATTAGCCTATCATGATAAGGCAACCTGACCTAGCCACACAACAGAGGCCTCTGTCTGTGATGAACCACACACCCTCCCAGCCGTCAGCTGCCTAGAGAGGGCAGAGAGGGTTGTGGAGGATAAAAGGTATCCTTAGAGCTGGGTGACAGTTACCACCTTTCTCTTAAAGTGTGCACTTGTCTTGGACACTACCCGTCATGGATCAAATAGGCAGGCAGGCCATTATGAGTTAAGTCATGCTGAGAGACAGACAGACAGACAGACAGACAGACAGACAGACAGACAGACAGACAGACAGACAGACAGACAGACAGACAGACAGACAGACAGACAGACAGACAGACAGACCATTATCAGTTGAGTCATGCTGAGAGAGAGACAGACAGACCATTATCAGTTGAGTCATGCTGAGCGACAGCCAGACAGCTCAGAGACAGCCAGACAGAGAACTGAGAGACAGCCAGACAGACAGACAGACGGATCAGAGACGGCCAGAACTACAGACAGTTGAGAGACAGCCAGATAGACAGACAGCTGAGAGACAGCCAGACAGACAGACAGCTGAGAAACAGCCAGACAGACAACTGAGAGACAGCCAGACAGACAGCTGAGAGACAGCCAGGCAGACAGACAACTGAGAGACAGACAGACAGACAGCCAGGCAGACAGACAGTGGAGAGACAGCCAGACAGACAGACAGACAGCTGAGAGACAGCCAGCCAGACAGCTGAGAGACAGACAGACAGCTGAGAGACAGCCAGACAGACAGCTGAGAGACAGCCAGACAGACACACAGCTGAGAAACAGAGACAGACAGCTGAGAAACAGCCAGACAGACAGCTGAGAGACAGCCAGAAAGACAGACAGCTGAGAAACAGACAGACAGACAGACAGCTGAGAGACATAGTGCAGCAGATGGACAGACAGACAGCTGAGAGACAGCCAGCCAGACAGCTGAGAGACAGCCAGACAGACAGCTGAGAGACAGCCAGATGGACGCACAGCTTAGAAACAGAGACAGACAGCTGAGAAACAGCCAGACAGACAGCTCAGAGACAGCCAGACAGACACAGCTGAGAGACAGCCAGAAAGACAGACAGCTGAGAAACAGCCAGCCAGACAGACAGCAGAGAGACATAGTGCGGCAGATGGACAGAGAGCAGCAGAGAGACATAGAGCAGCAGAGAGACATAGGGACAGAGAGCAGCAGAGAGACAGAGAGCAGCAGAGAGACAGAGAGACAGCGAGCAGCAGAGAGACATATTGCAGCAGATGGACAGCGAGCAGCAGAGATACATAGTGCAGCAGAGGGAATTATCACCACACTGGAGAACAGAACAAATGGGATGTTATACTAACTTCCACCCTGAGGCTCAACACTAGTAGTGAAACTCTCCATTGAGATACCTGGGTCCAGTCCTGAACAAGGGTGCCATAGTGACTCTGACAGCCACTGTCAAGTTCCATGTAGATAGTCATGGTCATTTAAACACACCCGTTGTCTCCACAGGGAGACATTAGCCTATCATGATAAGGCAACCTCACCTAGCCACACAACAGAGGCCTCTGTCTGTGATGAACCACACACCCTCCCAGCCGTCAGCTGCCTAGAGAGGGCAGAGAGGGTTGTGGAGGATAAAAGGTATCCTTAGAGCTGGGTGACAGTTACCACCTTTCTCTTAAAGTGTGCACTTGTCTTGGACACTACCCGTCATGGATCAAATAGGCAGGCAGGCCATTATGAGTTAAGTCATGCTGAGAGAGAGACAGACAGACAGACAGACAGACCATTATCAGTTGAGTCATGCTGAGAGAGAGACAGACAGACCATTATCAGTTGAGTCATGCTGAGCGACAGCCAGACAGCTCAGAGCCAGCCAGACAGAGAACTGAGAGACAGCCAGACAGACAGACAGACGGATCAGAGACGGCCAGAACTACAGACAGTTGAGAGACAGCCAGATAGACAGACAGCTGAGAGACAGCCAGACAGACAGACAGCTGAGAAACAGCCAGACAGACAACTGAGAGACAGCCAGGCAGACAGACAACTGAGAGACAGACAGACAGACAGCCAGGCAGACAGACAGTGGAGAGACAGCCAGACAGACAGACAGACAGCTGAGAGACAGCCAGCCAGACAGCTGAGAGACAGACAGACAGCTGAGAGACAGCCAGACAGACAGCTGAGAGACAGCCAGACAGACACACAGCTGAGAAACAGAGACAGACAGCTGAGAAACAGCCAGACAGACAGCTCAGAGACAGCCAGAGAGACACAGCTGAGAGACAGCCAGAAAGACAGACAGCTGAGAAACAGCCAGCCAGCCAGACAGCTGAGAGACAGCCAGCCAGACAGCTGTGAGACAGCCAGACAGACAAACAACTGAGAGACAGCCAGACAGACAAACAACTGAGAGACAGCCAGACAGACAGACAGACAGACAGACAGACAGACAGACAGACAGACAGACAGACAGACAGACAGACAGACAGACACAGACACAGACAGACAGACAGCTGAGAGACAGCCATACAGACACCTGAGAGACAGCCAGACAGACAGCTGAGAGAAAGCCAGACAGACAGCTGAGAGAAAGCCAGACAGACAGACAGACAGCCCATTATGAGTTGAGTCAAGCTGAGAGACAGCCAGGCAGACAGACAACAGAGAGACAGACATACAGACAGCTGAGAGAAAGCCAGATAGACAGACAGCCCATTATGAGTTGAGTCAAGCTAAGAGACAGCCAGGCAGACAGACAACTGAGAGACAGACAGACAGACAGACAGACAGGCAGACAGACAGCGGAGAGACAGCCAGCCAGACAGACAGCTGAGAGACAGCCAGAAAGACAGACAGCTGAGAAACAGCCAGCCAGACAGACAGCTGAGAGACAGCCAGCCAGACAGACAGCTGAGAGACAGCCAGAGAGACAGCTGTGAGACAGCCAGAGAGACAACTGAGAGACATCCAGAGAGACAGACAGCTGAGAGATATACAGACAGACAGACAGACAGACAGACAGACAGACAGACAGCTGAGAGACATACAGACAGATAGACAGCCAGACAGACAGACAGTTGAGAGACAGCCAGGCAGACAGACAGCTGAGAGACAGTCAGGCAGACAGACAGCTGTGAGACAGCCAGACAGACAGACAGCTGAGAGACAGCCAGCCAGACAGACAACTGAGAGACAGCCAGACAGACAGACAGCTGAGAAACAGCCAGACAAAAGCGTCTGCTAAATGGCATATTATGTAGCCTATAGTTATTGTCTTGGTGGATGGCCCTTAGCTCTGACGACACAACACCGCTAATGTAATTATCACAACAGAGCTGCTAGTAGGTCAAGCTAACGTTAGCCAGCTGGAATGAAATAGTGTACACTAACACTTGTTTACTTGCCTTCTATACTCTAGAAATGGACTCCTTCAAATAATTTACTCTAGCAAGTTTGCCGCCGGCTCTTGCAACGCCAGGGTTGTGGGTTCGATTCCCACGGGGCACCAGTACGGGAAAAGTACAAAATTGTATCCACTCACTACTGTAAGTCACTCTGGAAAAGAGCCTGTAAAAAAAATTTGAAATGTAAAGCAGAAGTTGAATTGTTTGGTTGTGCCCATAGCAACGTCCGAAACTGAGGTGGATAAATCAATAGAGAAAGCTTACCCCCAAAGTATTCCAGAGAACAATGAACACTCCAGAAATGGTTAACTAGATCCACATTAGACGCAGCAAGTGAGTTGATCATGTGTGTTAGGTATTGTCAGGCCACCTGTTAGCGAGGGCAGGGGGGGTGGGGAGGTGAAAGCTGTGATGTCACAGCGGGAGGGAGCAGCTGAGAGGAGAGGAGCAAACTACAGGTCCGGTGTCTCTACACACACAGGGAACTGCTACAGAGCAACTCCACCACACACAGGGAACTGCTACAGAGCAACTCCACCACACAGGGAACTGCTACAGAGCAACTCCACCACACACAGGGAACTGCTACAGAGCAACTCCACCACACACAGGGAACTGCTACAGAGCAACTCCACCACACACAGGGAACTGCTACAGAGCAACTCCACCACACACAGGGAACTGCTACAGAGCAACTCCACCACACACAGGGAACTGCTACAGAGCAACTCCACCACACACAGGGAACTGCTACAGAGCAACTCCACCACACACAGGGAACTGCTACAGAGCAACTCCACCACACACAGGGAACTGCTACAGAGCAACTCCACCACACACAGGGAACTGCTACAGAGCAACTCCACCACACAGGGAACTGCTACAGAGCAACTCCACCACACACAGGGAACTGCTACAGAGCAACTCCACCACACACAGGGAACTGCTACAGAGCAACTCCACCACACACAGGGAACTGCTACAGAGCAACTCCACCACACACAGGGAACTGCTACAGAGCAACTCCACCACACAGGGAACTGCTACAGAGCAACTCCACCACACACAGGGAACTGCTACAGAGCAACTCCACCACACACAGGGAACTGCTACAGAGCAACTCCACCACACACAGGGAACTGCTACAGAGCAACTCCACCACACACAGGGAACTGCTACAGAGCAACTCCACCACACAGGGAACTGCTACAGAGTAACTCCACCACACAGGGAACTGCTACAGAGCAACTCCACCACACAGGGAACTGCTACAGAGCAACTCCACCACACACAGGGAACTGCTACAGAGCAACTCCACCACACAGGGAACTGCTACAGAGCAACTCCACCACACACAGGGAACTGCTACAGAGCAACTCCACCACACAGGGAACTGCTACAGAGCAACTCCACCACACAGGGAACTGCTACAGAGCAACTCCACCACACACAGGGAACTGCTACAGAGCAACTCCACCACACACAGGGAACTGCTACAGAGCAACTCCACCACACACAGGGAACTGCTACAGAGCAACTCCACCACACACAGGGAACTGCTACAGAGCAACTCCACCACACAGGGAACTGCTACAGAGCAAATCCACCACACACAGGGAACTGCTACAGAGCAACTCCACCACACACAGGGAACTGCTACAGAGCAACTCCACCACACACAGGGAACTGCTACAGAGCAACTCCACCACACACAGGGAACTGCTACAGAGCAACTCCACCACACACAGGGAACTGCTACAGAGCAACTCCACCACACACAGGGAACTGCTACAGAGCAACTCCACCACACAGGGAACTGCTACAGAGTAACTCCACCACACAGGGAACTGCTACAGAGCAACTCCACCACACAGGGAACTGCTACAGAGAAACTCCACCACACACAGGGAACTGCTACAGAGCAACTCCACCACACAGGGAACTGCTACAGAGCAACTCCACCACACACAGGGAACTGCTACAGAGCAACTCCACCACACACAGGGAACTGCTACAGAGCAACTCCACCACACAGGGAACTGCTACAGAGCAACTCCACCACACACAGGGAACTGTTACAGAGCAACTCCACCACACAGGGAACTGCTACAGAGCAACTCCAGCACACACAGGGAACTGCTACAGAGCAACTCCACCACACAGGGAACTGCTACAGAGCAACTCCACCACACACAGGGAACTGCTACAGAGCAACTCCACCACACACAGGGAACTGCTACAGAGCAACTCCACCACACACAGGGAACTGCTACAGAGCAACTCCACCACACACAGGGAACTGCTACAGAGCAACTCCACCACACACAGGGAACTGCTACAGAGCAACTCCACCACACAGGGAACTGCTACAGAGCAACTCCACCACACACAGGGAACTGCTACAGAGCAACTCCACCACACACAGGGAACTGCTACAGAGCAACTCCACCACACACAGGGAACTGCTACAGAGCAACTCCACCACACACAGGGAACTGCTACAGAGCAACTCCACCACACACAGGGAACTGCTACAGAGCAACTCCACCACACACAGGGAACTGCTACAGAGCAACTCCACCACACACAGGGAACTGCTACAGAGCAACTCCACCACACAGGGAACTGCTACAGAGCAACTCCACCACACAGGGAACTGCTACAGAGCAACTCCACCACACACAGGGAACTGCTACAGAGCAACTCCACCACACACAGGGAACTGCTACAGAGCAACTCCACCACACACAGGGAACTGCTACAGAGCAACTCCACCACACACAGGGAACTGCTACAGAGCAACTCCACCACACACAGGGAACTGCTACAGAGCAACTCCACCACACAGGGAACTGCTACAGAGCAACTCCACCACACACAGGGAACTGCTACAGAGCAACTCCACCTACCCTCCTTTACCTGCTCCACCTACCCTCCTTTACCTGCTCCACCTACCCTCCTTCACTGTCTATGTAACAACATGTTAGTGTTATGTTGTTACTGGTTACCTGCTCCATCTACCCTCCTTCACTGTCTATGTAACAACATGTTAGTGTTATGTTGCTACTGGTTACCTGCTCCACCTACCCTACTCCACTGTCTATGTAACAACATGTTAGTGTTATGTTGCTACTGGTTACCTGCTCCATCTACCCTTCTCCACTGTCTGTGTAACAACATGTTAGTGTTATGTTGCTACTGGTTACCTGCTCCATCTACCCTCCTTCACTGTCTATGTAACAACATGTTAGTGTTATGTTGCTACTGGTTACCTGCTCCATCTACCCTCCTTCACTGTCTATGTAACAACATGTTAGTGTTATGTTGCTACTGGTTACCTGCTCCATCTACCCTCCTTCACTGTCTATGTAACAACATGTTAGTGTTATGTTGCTACTGGTTACCTGCTCCACCTACCCTACTTCACTGTCTATGTAACAACATGTTAGTGTTATGTTGTTACTGGTTACCTGCTCCATCTACCCTACTCCACTGTCTATGTAACAACATGTTAGTGTTATGTTGCTACTGGTTACCTGCTCCACCTACCCTACTCCACTGTCTATGTAACAACATGTTAGTGTTATGTTGCTACTGGTTACCTGCTCCATCTACCCTCCTCCACTGTCTATGTAACAACATGTTAGTGTTATGTTGCTACTGGTTACCTGCTCCATCTACCCTCCTCCACTGTCTATGTAACAACATGTTAGTGTTATGTTGCTACTGGTTACCTGCTCCATCTACCCTACCTCACTGTCTATGTAACAACATGTTAGTGTTATGTTGTTACTGGTTACCTGCTCCTACCCTCCTTCACTGTCTATGTAACAACATGTTAGTGTTATGTTGCTACTGGTTACCTGCTCCATCTACCCTACTCCACTGTCTATGTAACAACATGTTAGTATTATGTTGCTACTGGTTACCTGCTCCACCTACCCTACTCCACTATCTATGTAACATCATGTTAATGTTATGTTGTTATTGGTTACCTGCTCCACCTACCCTCCTTCACTGTCTATGTAACAACATGTTACTGTTATGTTGCTACTGGTTACCTGCTCCATCTACCCTCCTTCACTGTCTATGTAACAACATGTTAGTGTTATGTTGTTACTGGTTACCTGCTCCACCTACCCTCCTTTACCTGCTCCATCTACCCTACTTCACTGTCTATGTAACAACATGTTAGTGTTATGTTGTTACTGGTTACCTGCTCCACCTACCCTACTTCACTGTCTATGTAACAACATGTTAGTGTTATGTTGCTACTGGTTACCTGCTCCATCTACCCTCCTTCACTGTCTATGTAACAACATGTTAGTGTTATGTTGCTACTGGTTACCTGCTCCTACCCTCCTTCACTGTCTATGTAACAACATGTTAGTGTTATGTTGTTACTGGTTACCTGCTCCACCTACCCTACTTCACTGTCTATGTAACAACATGTTAGTGTTATGTTGTTACTGGTTACCTGCTCCACCTACCCTCCTTCACTGTCTATGTAACAACATGTTAGTGTTATGTTGCTACTGGTTACCTGCTCCATCTTCCCTCCTTCACTGTCTATGTAACAACATGTTAGTGTTATGTTGCTACTGGTTACCTGCTCCATCTACCCTACTCCACTGTCTATGTAACAACATGTTAGTGTTATGTTGCTACTGGTTACCTGCTCCATCTACCCTCCTTCACTGTCTATGTAACAACATGTTAGTGTTATGTTGCTACTGGTTACCTGCTCCATCTACCCTCCTCCACTGCCTATGTAACAACATGTTAGTGTTATGTTGCTACTGGTTACCTGCTCCACCTACCCTCCTTCACTGTCTATGTAACAACATGTTAGTGTTATGTTGCTACTGGTTACCTGCTCCATCTTCCCTCCTTCACTGTCTATGTAACAACATGTTAATGTTATGTTGCTACTGGTTACCTGCTCCATCTACCCTACTCCACTGTCTATGTAACAACATGTTAGTGTTATGTTGCTACTGGTTACCTGCTCCATCTACCCTCCTTCACTGTCTATGTAACAACATGTTAGTGTTATGTTGTTACTGGTTACCTGCTCCACCTACCCTCCTTCACTGTCTATGTAACAACATGTTAGTGTTATGTTGCTACTGGTTACCTGCTCCATCTTCCCTCCTTCACTGTCTATGTAACAACATGTTAGTGTTATGTTGCTACTGGTTACCTGCTCCATCTACCCTACTCCACTGTCTATGTAACAACATGTTAGTGTTATGTTGCTACTGGTTACCTGCTCCATCTACCCTCCTCCACTGTCTATGTAACAACATGTTAGTGTTATGTTGTTACTGGTTACCTGCTCCACCTACCCTACTCCACTGTCTATGTAACAACATGTTAGTGTTATGTTGCTACTGGTTACCTGCTCCACCTACCCTCCTCCACTGCCTATGTAACAACATGTTAGTGTTATGTTGCTACTGGTTACCTGCTCCATCTACCCTCCTTCACTGTCTATGTAACAACATGTTAGTGTTATGTTGCTACTGGTTACCTGCTCCATCTACCCTCCTTCACTGTCTATGTAACAACATGTTAGTGTTATGTTGCTACTGGTTACCTGCTCCACCTACCCTACTTCACTGTCTATGTAACAACATGTTAGTGTTATGTTGCTACTGGTTACCTGCTCCTACCCTCCTTCACTGTCTATGTAACAACATGGTAGTGTTATGTTGCTACATGTTACCTGCTCCACCTACCCTACTCCACTGTCTATGTAACAACATGTTGGTGTTATGTTGCTACTGGTTACCTGCTCCATCTACCCTCCTTCACTGTCTATGTAACAACATGTTAGTGTTATGTTGCTACTGGTTACCTGCTCCACCTACCCTACTCCACTGTCTATGTAACAACATGTTAGTGTTATGTTGCTACTGGTTACCTGCTCCTACCCTCCTTCACTGTCTATGTAACAACATGTTAGTGTTATGTTGCTACTGGTTACCTGCTCCACCTACCCTACTCCACTGTCTATGTAACAACATGTTAGTGTTATGTTGCTACTGGTTACCTGCTCCATCTACCCTACTCCACTGTCTATGTAACAACATGTTAGTGTTATGTTGCTACTGGTTACCTGCTCCATCTACCCTCCTTCACTGTCTATGTAACAACATGTTAGTGTTATGTTGCTACTGGTTACCTGCTCCATCTACCCTCCTTCACTGTCTATGTAACAACATGTTAGTGTTATGTTGCTACTGGTTTCCTGCTCCATCTACCCTACTCCACTGTCTATGTAACAACATGTTACTGTTATGTTGCTACTGGTTACCTGCTCCTACCCTCCTTCACTGTCTATGTAACAACATGTTAGTGTTATGTTGCTACTGGTTACCTGCTCCACCTACCCTCCTTCACTGTCTATGTAACAACATGTTAGTGTTATGTTGCTACTGGTTACCTGCTCCATCTACCCTCCTTCACTGTCTATGTAACAACATGTTAGTGTTATGTTGCTACTGGTTACCTGCTCCACCTACCCTCCTTCACTGTCTATGTAACAACATGTTAGTGTTATGTTGCTACTGGTTACCTGCTCCATCTACCCTCCTTCACTGTCTATGTAACAACATGTTAGTGTTATGTTGCTACTGGTTACCTGCTCCATCTACCTTCCTTCACTGTCTATGTAACAACATGTTAGTGTTATGTTGCTACTGGTTACCTGCTCCTACCCTACTTCACTGTCTATGTAACAACATGTTAGTGTCATGTTGCTACTGGTTACCTGCTCCACCTACCCTCCTTCACTGTCTATGTAACAACATGTTAGTGTTATGTTGTTACTGGTTACCTGCTCCATCTACCCTCCTCCACTGTCTATGTAACAACATGTTAGTGTTATGTTGCTATTGGTTACCTGCTCCATCTACCCTCCTCCACTGTCTATGTAACAACATGTTAGTGTTATGTTGCTACTGGTTACCTGCTCCATCTACCCTCCTTCACTGTCTATGTAACAACATGTTAGTGTTATGTTGCTACTGGTTACCTGCTCCACCTACCCTACTCCACTGTCTATGTAACAACATGTTAGTGTTATGTTGTTACCGGTTACCTGCTCCATCTACCCTCCTTCACTGTCTATGTAACAACATGTTAGTTTTATGTTGCTACTGGTTACTTGCTCCATCTACCCTACTCCACTGTCTATGTAACAACATGTTAGTGTTATGTTGCTACTGGTTACCTGCTCCACCTACCCTCCTTCACTGTCTATGTAACAACATGTTAGTGTTATGTTGCTACTGGTAACCTGCTCCATCTACCCTCCTTCACTGTCTATGTAACAACATGTTAGTGTTATGTTGTTACTGGTTACCTGCTCCACCTACCCTACTCCACTGTCTATGTAACAACATGTTAGTGTTATGTTGCTACTGGTTACCTGCTCCATCTACCCTACTCCACTGTCTATGTAACAACATGTTACTGTTATGTTGCTACTGGTTACCTGCTCCTACCCTCCTTCACTGTCTATGTAACAACATGTTAGTGTTATGTTGCTACTGGTTACCTGCTCCACCTACCCTCCTTCACTGTCTATGTAACAACATGTTAGTGTTATGTTGCTACTGGTTACCTGCTCCATCTACCCTCCTTCACTGTCTATATAACAACATGTTAGTGTTATGTTGCTACTGGTTACCTGCTCCACCTACCCTCCTTCACTGTCTATGTAACAACATGTTAGTGTTATGTTGCTACTGGTTACCTGCTCCATCTACCCTCCTTCACTGTCTATGTAACAACATGTTAGTGTTATGTTGCTACTGGTTACCTGCTCCATCTACCTTCCTTCACTGTCTATGTAACAACATGTTAGTGTTATGTTGCTACTGGTTACCTGCTCCTACCCTACTTCACTGTCTATGTAACAACATGTTAGTGTCATGTTGCTACTGGTTACCTGCTCCACCTACCCTCCTTCACTGTCTATGTAACAACATGTTAGTGTTATGTTGTTACTGGTTACCTGCTCCATCTACCCTCCTCCACTGTCTATGTAACAACATGTTAGTGTTATGTTGTTACTGGTTACCTGCTCCATCTACCCTACTCCACTGTCTATGTAACAACATGTTAGTGTTATGTTGCTACTGGTTACCTGCTCCATCTACCCTCCTCCACTGTCTATGTAACAACATGTTAGTGTTATGTTGCTACTGGTTACCTGCTCCATCTACCCTCCTTCACTGTCTATGTAACAACATGTTAGTGTTATGTTGCTACTGGTTACCTGCTCCACCTACCCTACTCCACTGTCTATGTAACAACATGTTAGTGTTATGTTGTTACCGGTTACCTTCTCCATCTACCCTCCTTCACTGTCTATGTAACAACATGTTAGTTTTATGTTGCTACTGGTTACCTGCTCCATCTACCCTACTCCACTGTCTATGTAACAACATGTTAGTGTTATGTTTTTACTGGTTACCTGCTCCACCTACCCTCCTTCACTGTCTATGTAACAACATGTTAGTGTTATGTTGCTACTGGTAACCTGCTCCATCTACCCTCCTCCACTGTCTATGTAACAACATGTTAGTGTTATGTTGCTATTGGTTACCTGCTCCATCTACCCTCCTCCACTGTCTATGTAACAACATGTTAGTGTTATGTTGCTACTGGTTACCTGCTCCATCTACCCTCCTTCACTGTCTATGTAACAACATGTTAGTGTTATGTTGCTACTGGTTACCTGCTCCACCTACCCTACTCCACTGTCTATGTAACAACATGTTAGTGTTATGTTGTTACCGGTTACCTGCTCCATCTACCCTCCTTCACTGTCTATGTAACAACATGTTAGTTTTATGTTGCTACTGGTTACTTGCTCCATCTACCCTACTCCACTGTCTATGTAACAACATGTTAGTGTTATGTTGCTACTGGTTACCTGCTCCACCTACCCTCCTTCACTGTCTATGTAACAACATGTTAGTGTTATGTTGCTACTGGTAACCTGCTCCATCTACCCTCCTTCACTGTCTATGTAACAACATGTTAGTGTTATGTTGTTACTGGTTACCTGCTCCACCTACCCTACTCCACTGTCTATGTAACAACATGTTAGTGTTATGTTGCTACTGGTTACCTGCTCCATCTACCCTACTCCACTGTCTATGTAACAACATGTTACTGTTATGTTGCTACTGGTTACCTGCTCCTACCCTCCTTCACTGTCTATGTAACAACATGTTAGTGTTATGTTGCTACTGGTTACCTGCTCCACCTACCCTCCTTCACTGTCTATGTAACAACATGTTAGTGTTATGTTGCTACTGGTTACCTGCTCCATCTACCCTCCTTCACTGTCTATATAACAACATGTTAGTGTTATGTTGCTACTGGTTACCTGCTCCACCTACCCTCCTTCACTGTCTATGTAACAACATGTTAGTGTTATGTTGCTACTGGTTACCTGCTCCATCTACCCTCCTTCACTGTCTATGTAACAACATGTTAGTGTTATGTTGCTACTGGTTACCTGCTCCATCTACCTTCCTTCACTGTCTATGTAACAACATGTTAGTGTTATGTTGCTACTGGTTACCTGCTCCTACCCTACTTCACTGTCTATGTAACAACATGTTAGTGTCATGTTGCTACTGGTTACCTGCTCCACCTACCCTCCTTCACTGTCTATGTAACAACATGTTAGTGTTATGTTGTTACTGGTTACCTGCTCCATCTACCCTCCTCCACTGTCTATGTAACAACATGTTAGTGTTATGTTGTTACTGGTTACCTGCTCCATCTACCCTACTCCACTGTCTATGTAACAACATGTTAGTGTTATGTTGCTACTGGTTACCTGCTCCATCTACCCTCCTCCACTGTCTATGTAACAACATGTTAGTGTTATGTTGCTACTGGTTACCTGCTCCATCTACCCTCCTTCACTGTCTATGTAACAACATGTTAGTGTTATGTTGCTACTGGTTACCTGCTCCACCTACCCTACTCCACTGTCTATGTAACAACATGTTAGTGTTATGTTGTTACCGGTTACCTGCTCCATCTACCCTCCTTCACTGTCTATGTAACAACATGTTAGTTTTATGTTGCTACTGGTTACCTGCTCCATCTACCCTACTCCACTGTCTATGTAACAACATGTTAGTGTTATGTTTTTACTGGTTACCTGCTCCACCTACCCTCCTTCACTGTCTATGTAACAACATGTTAGTGTTATGTTGCTACTGGTAACCTGCTCCATCTACCCTCCTTCACTGCCTATGTAACATCATGTTAGTGTTATGTTGTTACTGGTTACCTGCTCCACCTACCCTACTCCACTGTCTATGTAACAACATGTTAGTGTTATGTTGTTACTGGTGTAATGTGATTTTCTGGAAAAAAAATTCTAAATTTGTCTGTCATAGTTGACGTGTACCTATGATGAAAATTACAGGCCTCTCTCATCTTTGTAAGTGGGAGAACTTGCACAATTGGTGGCTGACTAAAAACTTTTTTTCCCCACTGTATATATATATAGGGAATCTAAAACAAAAATCCAGAAAATCACATTGTATGATTTTTAAGTAATTAATTTGCATTTTATTGCACGACATAAGTATTTGATACATCAGAAAAGCAGAACTTAATATTTGGTACAGAAACCTTTGTTTGCAATTACAGAGATCATACGTTTCCTGTAGGTCTTGACCAGGTTTGCACACACTGCAGCAGGGATTTTGGCCCACTCCTCCATACAGACCTTCTCCAGATCCTTCAGGTTTCGGGGCTGTCGCTGGGCAATACAGACTTTCAGCTCCCTCCAAAGATTTTCTATTGGGTTCAGGTCTTGAGACTGGCTAGGCCACTCCAGGACCTTGAGATGCTTCTTACGGAGACACTCCTTAGTTGCCCTGGCTGTGTGTTTCGGGTCGTTGTCATGCTGGAAGACCCAGCCACGACCCATCTTCAATGCTCTTACTGAGGGAAGGAGGTTGTTGGCCAAGATCTCGCGATACATGGCCCCGTCCATCCTCCCCTCAATACGGTGCAGTCGTCCTGTCCCCTTTGCAGAAAAGCATCCCCAAAGAATTATGTTTCCACCTCCATGCTTCACAGTTGGGATGGTGTTCTTGGGGTTGTACTCATCCTTCTTCTTCCTCCAAAGACGGCGAGTGGAGTTTAGACCAAAAAGCTCTATTTTTGTCTCATCAGACCACATGACCTTCTCCCATTCCTCCTCTGGATCATCCAGATGGTCATTGGCAAACTTCAGACGGGCCTGGACATGCGCTGGCTTGAGCAGGGGGACCTTGCGTGCGCTGCAGGATTTTAATCCATGACGGCGTTGTCATGAGCCCTCTCACTCCACCGGGTTACCACCTTAATTTGTTTCCACTATCTTCCACTCTGCTCACCACTCTCTCTCTACTCAGCCTAACTAGCTCCACCTGTCCCTGCTCTGCTCGGCTCTAATTACTCTGCCAGCTGCGCTGCATTACCCACTAACCTCTCCCAGTATTTAAGGCCCTGTCTTTCAGCTCTCCGGTGTCAGATCGTCTGCAAAGCTCACACCCGGAACCTGTTTGCTCGCGCTTCTGGCTCACCCTGGTTTTGTGACCCCGGACCTGCCTGTTTTTTGGATACTCTTCTGCCTCAGGAGATCCAGACCTGCTTCTGCCATTACGACTCCTGACTACTCTTCAATCCCGGTAACTCTGACCAGCCTTCTGCCTTGCTACTACGCATTTTGGATTTCCCTTGAACTGTACTGCTGCCTTGTTTCATTCCGCCCTGTTGTGTCTGTGTCTCCCCCCCCCCAGGACTTCTGGACCACCCACCACCGGCTTCATAGGACGCATCGCTGCCACTGGGGGGGGCACAGACCCAGCACATTGGACGGGATCCCTGTTACCCCTGGAGCCTTCATTCACTCCCTACTTCCCTTTTCCCTTAAGTTTAATAAACTTTCTGGTGTGACGCAATTGTGGTCCTCTGGTCGTCTGTCTGAACCGTGACAGTACGATCTGACCATTATGGACTCAGCGCACACTTTCCCCGACATGGAAACCGATGAGCATGAGCAGCAGTTCCAGCAGCAGCAACAACAACTCGCCATGATCTTTCAACTCCTCACCAACCTTACCCCAGCCAGTCTGCCCACCAGCCCTGCCCCCGAGTTACCTGCCCCGGTCATTGCAGCCGCTGCCCCGGAACCCAAGATTGGAAACCCCGAGCGGTTCAACGGCGATTCAACCCAGGTCCGGCCATTCCTGACTAGCTGCCGACTTCAGTTCTCCTTGCAGCCAAGGACCTTCGCCACGGAGGGGGCTAAAGTTGGGTATGCCATCACTCACCTGACGGGCCGAGCTCGACTCTGGGGAACAGCAGAGTTCGAACGTCAAACCCCCGCATGTGCAACCTTCGACCTGTTTGCTGAGGAGATGCTGAAGGTGTTTGACCTGGATTCACCCACCGCAGAGGCGTCTCGTGAACTGTTCAGTATTCGACAAGGCAGACGTACAGTCGCAGACCATTCCATCGACTTCCGAACCCTGGCTAGACGAAGTTCTTGGAACACACCATCGTTGGTGGACGCGTTCTTCCATAGTTTGGCTGACTATATCAAGGACGAGTTGGTCTCCCATGAACTGCCTTCCACTCTTGATGAAGCCATCGCACTGACTGTCAGGATCGACAGAAGGATACAGACCCGTCGTCGTGAGAGGGGGCGCCAAGGTCCACCTACTACCGGCATTCGGAGAGATCCGACTGGGCTCCTGTCATCTACTGCCACTCACCCAGGTCAGCTTGATCAGTCTGAGCCTATGGAGATTGGGCGAGCCTCTCTCACTCCTGCAGAGCGCCAGCGCCGCTTCACCTCAAACCTCTGCCTCTATTGTGGAGGTGATGGACATCGTGTGGTAACCTGCCCTTTAAAGGGCCGAAGCTCACCGGGCATAGGGGGAGTCCGGTTGAGTTCAATGACCATCCAGTCCTCCGACCGCAAACCCCTGCTGCAAGTTCACCTCCGCCTCTCTGACTCAACTCACACCCTGGCTGCTCTGGTGGATTCTGGCGCCGAAGCCAACATAATGGACATCAAGCTGGCACGCCAACTGGGACTGGAGAACCTCCGTTTGACACCTCCTATTCCTGCCCGGGCACTGGACGGACACTTACTCGGATCGGTCACTCATGTCACGGCCCCGGTCTCGATGGGTCTGTCCGGAAACCATCAAGAAACTATCCAGTTTCACCTGCTCCCCTCTCCAGGCCAACCCCTCATCCTGGGTTACCCATGGCTCCGCCGGCACAACCCTCAGCTCGACTGGGTGACCGGGGTGATCAGGGAGTGGGGAGAGGACTGCCACCGAACCTGCCTGCTTGCTGCCGCACTACCCCCTCGGCCAGTACCTACTAACTCCGCTCCTGACCTCTCCAATGTCCCAGAATGCTACCATGGTCTCAGAGAGGTGTTTAACAAAGCAAGAGCCACATCTCTGCCCCCTCACCGACCGTACGACTGTGCCATCGACCTCCTCCCTGGAACAGCTCCTCCAAGGGGTCGTCTTTATTCGTTGTCTGCTCCTGAAAGAAAGTCCATGGAGGACTACATCAATGGCTCTCTGTCCGCAGGATTAATCCGTTCATCTTCATCTCCTGCTGGTGCTGGCTTCTTCTTTGTGGGGAAGAAGGACGGATCTCTTCGCCCCTGCATCGACTACAGGGGACTCAACGACATCACAGTGAAAAACCGTTACCCTCTGCCTCTGCTCACCTCTGCTTTTGAGTTGCTCCAGGGAGCCACTGTTTTTACCAAGTTGGATCTCAGAAACGCTTACCACCTAGTGCGGATCCGGGAGGGAGATGAATGGAAAACCGCATTCAATACACCAACAGGCCACTACGAGTATCTGGTTATGCCTTTTGGCCTCACCAATGCTCCTGCTGTGTTCCAGGCTCTAGTGAATGATGTACTGCGGGACATGTTAAACAAGTTTGTCTTCGTTTACCTGGATGACATCTTAATCTACTCCAGAGACCTGTCTGAACACACCCGCCATGTCCAGCAAGTCCTTCATCGTCTTCTGGAGAATTCCCTCTACGCCAAGGCAGAGAAATGTGAGTTTCACGTCAAGACAGTGGCCTTCCTGGGGTACATAGTGGCAGAGGGAAGTATCCAAATGGATCCTGCCAAAGTATCAGCAGTCACTTCATGGCCAGTTCCGGAGAACAGAAAGAAGCTGCAACAGTTTCTGGGGTTTGCTAACTTCTATAGGAAGTTTATCCGGAACTACAGTACCGTTGCTGCCCCTCTCACTGCTCTAACCAGCACCAAGCAACCCTTCACCTGGACCCCAGCAGCCGACAAAGCCTTCAGTACCCTCAAGGTGAGGTTCACCTCCGCTCCCATCCTCCAGATGCCTGATGTGGACCGGCAATTCATTGTGGAGGTGGACGCCTCGGATGTGGGAGTTGGTGCTGTGATTTCTCAGTGGGCTGCGGAGGATAGGAAGCTCCATCCCTGTGCCTTTTTCTCACGTCGGTTGTCCCCCTCTGAGTGCAATTACGACATAGGGAACCGTGAGCTGCTGGCTGTGAAGCTTGCCTTGGAGGAGTGGCGTCACTGGCTGGAGGGGTCCACCATTCCATTTCTCGTTTGGACCGATCATAAGAACTTGGAGTACATCCGCACGGCCAAACGGTTGAACTCCAGGCAGTCCCGCTGGGCCCTGTTCTTCACCAGGTTTAATTTCACTCTGTCATACCGGCCTGGATCACGCAACACCAAGCCAGACGCCCTCTCCCGTCAATTCCAGAAGGATGACACCCCCTCCAAGGACCCTGTGTCGATTCTGCCAAGTCCCTGCATCGTTGCAGCTCTGACCTGGGCTGTTGAGGAACAGGTGCTGGAGGCTCTCCGTAACCAGCCAGGTCCCAGCACCTGCCCAGCTGACCGCCTTTTTGTCCCCGAAGACCTGAGGTCCCAGGTCGTTCAGTGGGGACATGACTCCCGCCTAGCTTGTCACCCTGGCTCCACCCGCACTTACAACCTGCTCGCCCAGAGGTTCTGGTGGCCCTCTCTGAGGAAGGATGTACGGGAATTCGTCCAAGCCTGCCCCATCTGCAACCAACACAAGTCGTCCTGCCAGCCCCCAGCCGGATTGCTGCAGCCCCTGCCTGTGCCCAGACGTCCCTGGTCTCACATCGCCCTTGACTTTGTCACGGGGCTGCCCCCTTCAAGGGGCATGACCGTCATTCTCACCATCGTTGACCGTTTCAGCAAGATGGCACACTTCATTCCCCTCCCCAAGCTCCCAACCGCCAAGGAGACCGCCCAGGTGGTCCTGGAACACGTCTTCCGGATCCACGGACTGCCAAGGGATGTAGTTTCTGACCGTGGTCCACAATTCTCCTCCGCTTTTTGGAAGGAGTTCTGTCACCTGCTGGGAGCCACAGTCAGTCTGACTTCCGGATTCCATCCCCAATCCAATGGGCAGTCAGAGCGGGCTAATCAGGAGCTCGAGAAGGCACTGCGATGCATGACTTCACGCAACCCCCACTCCTGGTCGCAGCAATTGACATGGGTGGAGTACGCACACAATTCTCTGACCTGCTCTGCCATCGGTATGTCCCCTTTCCAATGTGTTTATGGATACCAGCCTCCTCTATTTGCCAGCCAGGAAGAGGAGGTTACTTGCCCGTCTGCACTTGCTTTTGCCCGTCGATGTCGCCGCACCTGGTCACAAGCCCGAGCCACACTCCTCAGATCCGTTGCCAGCTACACTACCGGGGCCAACCGTCGGAGAATTCCTGCTCCCACCTACCATGTTGGTCAAAGGGTGTGGTTGTCATCGAAGAACCTGCCACTCAGGGTGGAGTCGCAGAAGCTGGCACCTCGGTTCATTGGCCCATTCCCTATCATAAGAGTGATTAGCCCAACTGCTGTCCGGCTCCAACTGCCTAATTCCCTGAGGGTGCACCCCACTTTCCATGTGTCTAAGATTAAGCCCATCCATGAGAGTCCGCTGGTCCCTGCGGCGCCTGGTCCTCCTCCTCCACGGCTCGTCGATGGTGGTCTGGTTTACACCGTCCGCCGCCTGCTTCGGTCCAGACGGAGGGGTAGGGGTCTCCAGTACCTCATTGACTGGGAGGGCTATGGACCTGAGGAAAGGACCTGGGTGCCAGCTAGTCGGATTGTGGATAGGACTCTCATCACCGCTTTCCACCAACGGCATCCTGATCAACCTGCAATCCGTAGGGGCCGCCCCAGAGGGGTCCCTAACCGTCCTGCCCGCTCGGCTTCCTGTCCTGTGCCTGATCCTGTCTCGGGACCTGTCCCATCTCCCGACCACGGCCCTCCGGCTTCCTCCGAGGATGAGGACGTTCACTCGGACCATTCGGAGGAGTTCTAGCCCTCCTCCGGCTCCCCTCCTCCCGCCCGGCGTGGTGTTGCTCTTGGGACTTCTGGGGCCGTCCCTTGGGGGGGGGGTTCTGTCATGAGCCCTCTCACTCCACCGGGTTACCACCTTAATTTGTTTCCACTATCTTCCACTCTGCTCACCACTCTCTCTCTACTCAGCCTAACTAGCTCCACCTGTCCCTGCTCTGCTCGGCTCTAATTACTCTGCCAGCTGCGCTGCATTACCCACTAACCTCTCCCAGTATTTAAGGCCCTGTCTTTCAGCTCTCCGGTGTCAGATCGTCTGCAAAGCTCACACCCGGAACCTGTTTGCTCGCGCTTCTGGCTCACCCTGGTTTTGTGACCCCGGACCTGCCTGTTTTTTGGATACTCTTCTGCCTCAGGAGATCCAGACCTGCTTCTGCCATTACGACTCCTGACTACTCTTCAATCCCGGTAACTCTGACCAGCCTTCTGCCTTGCTACTACGCATTTTGGATTTCCCTTGAACTGTACTGCTGCCTTGTTTCATTCCGCCCTGTTGTGTCTGTGTCTCCCCCCCCCCAGGACTTCTGGACCACCCACCACCGGCTTCATAGGACGCATCGCTGCCACTGGGGGGGGCACAGACCCAGCACATTGGACGGGATCCCTGTTACCCCTGGAGCCTTCATTCACTCCCTACTTCCCTTTTCCCTTAAGTTTAATAAACTTTCTGGTGTGACGCAATTGTGGTCCTCTGGTCGTCTGTCTGAACCGTGACAGGCGTAGTGTGTTACTAATGGTTTTCTTTGAGACTGTGGTCCCAGCTCTCTTCAGGTCATTGACCAGGTCCTGCCATGTAGTTCTGGGCTGATCCCTCACCTTCCTCATGATCATTGATGCCCCACGAGGTGAGATCTTGCATGGAGCCCCAGACCGAGGGTGATTGACCATCATCTTGAACTTCTTCCATTTTCTAATAATTGCGCCAACAGTTGTTGCCTTCTCACCAAGCTGCTTGCCTATTGTCATGTAGCCCATCCCAGCCTTGTGCAGGTCTACAATTTATCCCTGATGTCCTTACACAGCTCTCTGGTCTTGGCCATTGTGGAGAGGTTGGAGTCTGTTTGATTGAGTGTGTGGACAGGTGTCTTTTATACAGGTAACGAGTTCAAACAGGTGCAGTTAATACAGGTAATGAGTGGAGAACAGGAGGGCTTCTTAAATAAAAACTAACAGGTCTGTGAGAGACGGAATTCTTACTGGTTGGTAGGTGATCAAATACTTATGTCATGCAATAAAATGCAAATTAATTACTTAAATATCATACAATGTGATTTTCTGGATTTTTTTTGTAGATTCTGTCTCTCACAGTTGAAGTGTACCTATGATAAAAATTACAGACCTCTGCATGCTTTGTAAGTAGGGAAACCTGCAAAATCGGCAGTGTATCAAATACTTGTTCTCCCCACTGTATATTTGCATTAAAATATATGCGGGATTGGAAGTGATGCAGACAATTACATTGATGGAAGCTACAATCTATCTGCAATATTAAAGCTGATCTACCCCCTAATTAAAAAAATACAAAATAAAAATAAAGATTTCGAAAAAAACAAATCCAATTTTGACAAACTCCCATATCTACTGGGTGAAATGCCACAGTGTGCCATCACAGCTGCAAGATTAGTGACCTGTTGCCACAAGAAAAGGGCAACCAGTGAAGAACAAACACCATTGGAAATACAACCCATATGTATGTTTATTTATTTTCCCTTTTGTACTTTAACTATCTCCTGAGTGGCGCAGCGGTCTAAGGCACTGCATCTCAGTGCTTGGGGCGTCACTACAGACACCCTGGTTCGATTCCAGGCTGTATCACAACCGGCCGTGATTGGGAGTCCCATAGGGCGGCGCACAATTGGCCCAGCGTCGTCTGGGTTTGGCCGGTGTAGGCCGTCATTGTAAATAAGAATTTGTTCTTAACTGACTTGCCTAGTTAAATAAAGGTAAAATAAAAACATTGTTACAACACTGTATATGACTTTTGAACTGTCTTTATTCTTTTGGAACATTTGTGAGTGTAATGTTTACTGTTCACTTTTTATTATTTATTTCACTTTTGTTTATCCATTTCACTTGCTTTGGCAATGTAAACATATGTTTCCCAATAAAGCCCCTTGAATTTAATTTAATTTAATTGAGAGACAGAGAGTGGGATAGAGAGAGAGAGAGAGAGAGAGAGAGAGAGAGAGAGAGAGAGAGAGAGAGAGAGAGAGAGAAGAGAGAGAGAGAGAGAGGCAGAGAGACAGACAGACAGACAGACAGACAGTGAGAGAGAGAGAGAGAGAGAGAGAGAGAGAGAGAGAGAGAGAGGTGAGTTTTACCATAACTCAATGAATTGAAGCAGTGAGAGATTCAGTTACTGCCTCAGCATTTCTGTCTTTCTGCATAGCAGTAGTCCAACACTAGATGGCACCTTATCACACCCAGGCCCTTAATCCTGACAGAGCATCACACACTCCCACCCTGTTCCTGGAGAGCTACCCTCCTGTAGGTTTTAACTCCCACCCTGTTCCTGGAGAGCTACCCTCCTGTAGGTTTTAACTCCAACCCTGTTCCTGGAGAGCTACCCTCCTGTAGGTTTTAACTCCAACCCTGTTCCTGGAGAGCTACCCTCCTGTAGGTTTTAACTCCAACCCTGTTCCTGGAGAGCTACCCTCCTGTAGGTTTTCGCTCCAACCCTGTTCCTGGAGAGATAATCTCCTGTAGGTTTTAACTCCCACCCTGTTCCTGGAGAGCTACCCTCCTGGAGGTTTTAACTCCAACCCTGTTCCTGGAGAGCTACCCTCCTGTAGGTTTTAACTCCAACCCTGTTCCTGGAGAGCTACCCTCCTGTAGGTTTTAACTCCAACCCTGTTCCTGGAGAGCTACCCTCCTGTAGGTTTTAACTCCAACCCTGTTCCTGGAGAGCTACCCTCCTGTAGGTTTTAACTCCAACCCTGTTCCTGGAGAGCTACCCTCCTGGAGGTTTTAACTCCAACCCTGTTCCTGGAGAGCTACCCTCCTGTAGGTTTTAACTCCAACCCTGTTCCTGGAGAGCTACCCTCCTGTAGGTTTTAACTCCAACCCTGTTCCTGGAGAGCTACCCTCCTGTAAGTTTTCGCTCCAACCCCAGGTGTTATTAACCTGATTCATCTTATCAACCTGCTAATTATTAGAATCAGGTGTGCTAGATTAGGGTTGGAGCAAAGGTCATGTGATGTCATAATCACCCCCTCATTGATATATCCACATGATGTCATAATCACCCCCTCATTGATATATCCACGTGATGTCATAATCACCCCCTCATTGATATATCCACATGGCTTCTCTTTGGAGTCATGTGATGTCATAATCACCCCCTCATTGATAAATCCACATGGCTTCTCTTTGGAGTCACGTGATGTCATAATCACCCCCTTTATGAAGGCCTCTTCTCTTATGGTTCTACATGAGGTACATGATCTACAGGGGAAGCATCCTTTATGAAGGCCTCTTCTCTCTCTCTCTGACCACATCTGATTGAACCAATATGTTGGATACATTTCTTCATGGTTTCTAGGTGAATAAAGGTGGATTCTGGAAGGCAGAATTTAAAGAGAAGTCTGATGATAGTCTATGCCAGTGTTTATTGACAATAGACTTGATGGCATTACGGCACCCTACATAATAAATACACTGTACAGAGCGTTGGTTAACTCCTTTGTTCCAAATATGGTCTGAAGATGATCTGTTTATCTGTGAAAGGGGAAATCTCCTGAAAACTGTCAGAAAACGTCCTCTACTGGACTAAAAACCCATCCTGTTGCCTAGAAACCTGTCAACAAGCAGTGGGACAGTATTTTAAGTTCTAAGTGCAGTGAAGCCTAATGATGTTTAATGTGGAATTGAAATCTGTTCATATACACCCCCAGGAAGAATATTACACCTTTTTTTTTTCATTTTCTGACAAGCGAGCACTTACAATTGGTCATTTTAACTTTTACATAAATTCATAAAATGTTTGGGAATGACGTACAGTAAGGCCTTATTGAAGATTCTATAGCGATATAGAGTGGGAAAGTGGCCATGCGTTTGGACAATTAACAGACACTGCAATAAATAAAACCAAATAAAATCTGTCTCATCCAGGACCGGAGTCTACGCAGACCAGTGCGCGATAGCCAATCAGAGCTACAGTAGGCCTTTATGCAAATAAGCAATTTGCCACATGGGCCTGCCATCATATACTTTGAACTGGACTGTGTGTTTACAGGAAGTAACCACAGCGCGACTTTAGATCATTAGAAGCATTCGCCAAAAGCCACAAAATACACATGAATGGATTTCTGCAAATATGTAAATACCACTTGGGGGTCCTCTTACATTTGGGAACTTTACAGCCCTATTGATCAAACAACCATGAAAAGGTTGGCTCTCTCTCCCTCAGTTATGAACATCAACAACAACAAGATCAGCAGCTAAAGGGCAAGATGAGCTAAAATCTAACGAAGGAGCATTAGATAAACGCTCTCAAACCTTTCCAGCTAGTTGGCCGTCAACATTACACTGATAAACGATGAGGAATAGTAGCCTGCTCGTCCTTCTGCAGCTTGGCTGCCAGTGCATGCTGGTCCCAACCCACGTTTTGACAACGAACTTGCCTGCCAATGCATGCTGGTCCCAACCCACGTTTTGACAACGAACTTGCCTGCCAATGCATGCTTGTCCCAACCCACGTTTTGACAACGAACTTGCCTGCCAATGCATGCTGGTCCCAACCCACGTTCTGACAACGAACTTGCCTGTCCGCCCATTTGATCGATGCCAAATACATTTGATTGACAACTAAGGGTGCGTTTGTAAATTAATAATAATAATAATATAATATGAAATTGAAGTAGAAGCCAGAGAAGAGAGATGGATAACAGTCTTTCAAGTTCAGCATACAGTGCATTCGGAAAGTATTCAGACCCCTTGAATTTTTCAACATGTTGTTACATTACAGCCTTATTCTAAAATTGATAGAATTGTTGTTTTCCCTCATCAATCTACACACAATACACCATAATGACTAAGCAAAAACAGGTTATGAGATTTGTTTTCACATTTATAAAAAAACAACAACTGAAATATCACATTTACATAAGTATTCAGACCCTTTACTCAGTACTTTGTTAAAGCACCTTTGGCAGCGATTACAGGGTATGACGCTACAAGCTTGGCACACCTGTATTTGGGGAGTTTCTCCCATTCTTCTCTGCAGATCCTCTCAAGCTCTGTCAGGTTGGATGGGGAGCGTCACTACACAACCATTTTCAGGTCTCTCCAGAGGTGTTCGATCGGGTTCAAGTCCGGGCTCTGGCTGGGCCACTCAAGGACATTCAGAGACTTGTCCCGAAGCCACTCCTGCGTTGTCTTGGCTGTGTGCTTAGGGTTGTTGTCCTGTTAGAAGGTGAACCTTCGCCCCAGTCTGAGGTCCTGAGCTCTCTGGAGCAGGTTTTCATCAAGGATCTCTCTGTACTTTGCTCCGTTCATCTTTCCCTCTATCCTGACTAGTCTCCCAGTCCCTGCCGCTGAAAAACATCCCCACAGCATGATGCTGCCACCACCGTGCTTCACCGTAGGGATGGTGCCAGGTTTCCTCCAGATGTGACGCTTGGCATTCAGGCCAAAGAGTTCAATCTTGGTTTCATCAGACCAGAGAATCTTGTTTCTCATGGCCTGAGAGTCCTTTATGTGCCTTTTGGCAAACTCCAAGCGGGCTGTCATGTGCCTTTTACTGAGGAGTGGCTTCGGTCTGGCCACTCTACCATAAAGGCAGATTGGTGGAGTGCTGCAGAGATGGTTGTCCTTCTGGAAGGTTCTCTCATCTCCACAGAGGAACTCTGGAGCTCTGTCAGAGTGACCATCGGGTTCTTGGTCACCTCCCTGACCAAGGCCCTTCTACCCCGATTGCTCAGTTTGGCCGGGCGGCCAGGTCTAGGAAGAGTCTTGGTGGTTCCAAACTTCTTCCATTTAAGAATGATGGAGGCCACTGTGTTCTTGGGGACCTTCAATGTTGCAGAAATGTTTATGTACCCTTCCCCAGATCTGTGCCTCAACATAATCCTGTCTTGGAGCTCTACGGACAATTCCTTCGACCTCATGGCTTGGTTTTTGCTCTGACATGCACTGTGTGCCTTTCCATATCATGCCCAATCAATTGAATTTACCGCAGGTGGACTCCAATCAAGTTGTAGAAACATCTCAAGGATGATCAATGGAAACAGGATGCTCCTGAGCTCAATTTCGAGTCTCATAGCAAAGGGTCTGAATACTTCTGTAAATAAGGTATTTCAGTTTTTATTTATTTATACATTTGCTAACATTTCTAAAAACCTGTTTTCGCTTTGTCATTATGGGGTATTGTGTGTAGATTGATGAGGAAATGTTTTATTTAATACATTTTTAAATAAGGCTGTAACGTAACTAAATGTGGAAAAAGGGAAGGGGTCTGAATACTTTCCGAATGCTAGCTAGCTAACAAAGTGATTCACATTTCTTGCTAGCTAACCAAATGACACCTGCATCTCTAGCTGTCACCACCGAACAATGATATGAGGGGAAAAAGTCGGTCACTCCTCCAATGACATGACTGCAGTCAAGACATGACATCCTCCCAGCAGCTTAGATTCCGTTATTTTTGCTAAATAAATAGCTACATAAATAGCTAGCTTATTAACCATGTTATATCTGACTTGTGATCATTGTCTTTGCTAGTTTGATTGTATTGACATTCCCAGCCTTAGTTACATCCGTCAGTTTTTCTTTCTAAATATTGAGTTGAAACTGAAACAGAGCATCCTGGATGGGTGGAGGACGAGACCAGCTGTGATTTACAGCCTGATAGCAAGATGTTCTGGACTACCAAGAAATGGATTGGTGAATTATACACTGATCAAAAATATCAACGCAACATGCAACAATTTCAAAGTTTTTACTGAGTTATCAAATCAAATCAAATCAAATGTTATTGGCCACATGCGCCGAATACAACAGGTGTAGTAGACATTACAGTGAAATGCTTACTTACAGCCCTTAACCAACAGTGCATTAATTTTTTTATAAAAAAAAGTAAAATAAAACAACAACAAAAAAAGTGTTGAGAAAAAAAGAGCAGAAGTCAAATAAAATAACAGTAGGGAGGCTATATATACAGGGGGGTACCGGTGCAGAGTCAATGGGAAATAACAGTAGGGAGGCTATATACAGGGGGGTACCGGTGCAGAGTCAATGTGCGGGGGCACCGGCTAGTTGAGGTGGTTGAGGTAATATGTACATGTGGGTAGAGTTAACGTGACTATGCATAAATAAACTTGCCTGCCAATGCATGCTTGTCCCAACCCACGTTTTGACAACGAACTTGCCTGCCAATGCATGCTGGTCCCAACCCACGTTCTGACAACGAACTTGCCTGTCCGCCCATTTGATCGATGCCAAATACATTTGATTGACAACTAAGGGTGCGTTTGTAAATTAATAATAATAATAATATAATATGAAATTGAAGTAGAAGCCAGAGAAGAGAGATGGATAACAGTCTTTCAAGTTCAGCATACAGTGCATTCGGAAAGTATTCAGACCCCTTGAATTTTTCAACATGTTGTTACATTACAGCCTTATTCTAAAATTGATAGAATTGTTGTTTTCCCTCATCAATCTACACACAATACACCATAATGACTAAGCAAAAACAGGTTATGAGATTTGTTTTCACATTTATAAAAAAACAACAACTGAAATATCACATTTACATAAGTATTCAGACCCTTTACTCAGTACTTTGTTAAAGCACCTTTGGCAGCGATTACAGGGTATGACGCTACAAGCTTGGCACACCTGTATTTGGGGAGTTTCTCCCATTCTTCTCTGCAGATCCTCTCAAGCTCTGTCAGGTTGGATGGGGAGCGTCACTACACAACCATTTTCAGGTCTCTCCAGAGATGTTCGATCGGGTTCAAGTCCGGGCTCTGGCTGGGCCACTCAATGACATTCAGAGACTTGTCCCGAAGCCACTCCTGCGTTGTCTTGGCTGTGTGCTTAGGGTTGTTGTCCTGTTAGAAGGTGAACCTTCGCCCCAGTCTGAGGTCCTGAGCTCTCTGGAGCAGGTTTTCATCAAGGATCTCTCTGTACTTTGCTCCGTTCATCTTTCCCTCTATCCTGACTAGTCTCCCAGTCCCTGCCGGTGAAAAACATCCCCACAGCATGATGCTGCCACCACCGTGCTTCACCGTAGGGATGGTGCCAGGTTTCCTCCAGATGTGACGCTTGGCATTCAGGCCAAAGAGTTCAATCTTGGTTTCATCAGACCAGAGAATCTTGTTTCTCATGGCCTGAGAGTCCTTTATGTGCCTTTTGGCAAACTCCAAGCGGGCTGTCATGTGCCTTTTACTGAGGAGTGGCTTCGGTCTGGCCACTCTACCATAAAGGCAGATTGGTGGAGTGCTGCAGAGATGGTTGTCCTTCTGGAAGGTTCTCCCATCTCCACAGAGGAACTCTGGAGCTCTGTCAGATTGACCATCGGGTTCTTGGTCACCTCCCTGACCAAGGCCCTTCTACCCCGATTGCTCAGTTTGGCCGGGCGGCCAGGTCTAGGAAGAGTCTTGGTGGTTCCAAACTTCTTCCATTTAAGAATGATGGAGGCCACTGTGTTCTTGGGGACCTTCAATGTTGCAGAAATGTTTATGTACCCTTCCCCAGATCTGTGCCTCAACATAATCCTGTCTTGGAGCTCTACGGACAATTCCTTCGACCTCATGGCTTGGTTTTTGCTCTGACATGCACTGTCAACTGTGGGACCTTATATAGACAGGTGTGTGGCTTTCCAAATCATGTCCAATTAATTGAATTTACCGCAGGTGGACTCTAATCAAGTTGTAGAAACATCTCAAGGATGATCAATGGAAACAGGATGCTCCTGAGCTCAATTTCGAGTCTCATAGCAAAGGGTCTGAATACTTCTGTAAATAAGGTATTACAGTTTTTATTTATTTATACATTTGCTAACATTTCTAAAAACCTGTTTTCGCTTTGTCGTTATGGGGTATTGTGTGTAGATTGATGAGGAAAATGTTTTATTTAATACATTTTTAAATAAGGCTGTAACGTAACTAAATGTGGAAAAAGGGAAGGGGTCTGAATACTTTGAGAATGCTAGCTAGCTAACAAAGTGATTCACATTTCTTGCTAGCTAACCAAATGACACCTGCATCTCTAACTGTCGCCACCGAACAATGATATGAGGGGAAAAAGTTGGTCACTCCTCCAATGACATGACATCCTCCCAGCAGCTTAGATTCCGTTATTTTTGCTAAATAAATAGCTACATAAATAGCTAGCTTATTAACCATGTTATATCTGACTTGTGATCATTGTCTTTGCTAGTTTGATTGTATTGACATTCCCAGCCTTAGTTACATCCGTCTGTTTTTCTTTCTAAATATTGAGTTGAAACTGAAATAGAGCATCCTGGATGGGTGGAGGACGAGACCAGCTGTGATTTACAGCCTGATAGCAAGATGTTCTGGACTACCAAGAAATGGATTGGTGAATTATACACTGATCAAAAATATCAACGCAACATGCAACAATTTCAAAGATTTTACTGAGTTATCAAATCAAATCAAATCAAATGTTATTGGCCACATGCGCCGAATACAACAGGTGCAGACATTACAGTGAAATGCTTACTTACAGCCCTTAACCAACAGTGCATTTATTTTTTTATAAAAAAAAGTAAAATAAAACAACAACAAAAAAAGTGTTGAGAAAAAAAGAGCAGAAGTCAAATAAAATAACAGTAGGGAGGCTATATATACAGGGGGGTACCGGTGCAGAGTCAATGTGCGGGAGCACCGGCTAGTCGAGGTGGTTGAGGTAATATGTACATGTGGGTAGAGGTAAAGTGACTATGCATAAATAATTAACAGAGTAGCAGCAGCGTAAAAAGATGGGGTGGGGGGGCAGTGCAAATAGTTCGGGTAGCCATGATTAGCTGTTCAGGAGTCTTATGGCTTGGGGGTAGAAGCTGTTGAGAAGTCTTTTGGACCTAGACTTGGCACTCCGGTACCGCTTGCCGTGCGGTAGCAGAGAGAACAGTCTATGACTAGGGTGGCTGGAGTCTTTGACAATTTTGAGGGCCTTCCTCTGACACCGCCTGGTATATAGGTCCTGGATGGCAGGAAGCTTGGCCCCAGTGATGTACTGGGCCGTACGCACTACCCTCTGTAGTGCCTTGCGGTCGGAGGCCGAGCAGTTGCCATACCAGGCGGTGATGCAACCAGTCAGGATGCTCTCGATGGTGCAGCTGTATCATTTTTTGTTACAGTTCATAAAAGGAAATCAGTCAATTTGAAATAAATTCATTAGGCCCTAATTTATGGATTTCACATTACTTGGAATACAGATATGCATTTGTTGGTCACAGATACCTTTAAAAGAGTGTTGTCCCACTCCTCTTCAATGGATGTGCGAAATTGCTGGATATTGGTGGGAACTAGAACACGATGTCGTACACGTCAATCCAGAGCATCCCAAACATGCTCATTGGGTGACATGTCTGGTGAGTATGCAGGCCATTGAAGAACTGGGACATTTTCAGCTTCCAGGAGTTGTGTCCAGATCCTTGCGGCGTGGGGCCGTGCGTTATCATGCTGAAACAGGCACAATGGGCCTCAGGAACCCTCCTCACGGTATCTCTGTGCATTCCAATTGCCATCAATAAAATGCAATTGTGTTCATTGTCCGTAGCTTATGCCTGCCCATACCATAACCACACCGCCATCATGGGGCACTCTGTTCACAACGTTGACATCAGCAAACCGCTCGCCAAGAGTGTGCAAAGCTGTCATCAAGGCAAAGAGTGGATATTTGAAGAATCTCAACACTTTTTTGGTTACTACATGATTCCATATGTATTATTTCAGAGTTTTGATGTCTTCACTATTATTCTACAATGTAGAAAATAGTAAAAATAAAGAAAAACCCTGGAATGAGGAGGTGTGTCCAAACTTTTGACTGGTAGTGTATATAATGCCCACTACAATCATTGATAAGTTACAGGTTCAGAGATACTAACTACAGCATTTCAACTCCACAGAGACAGAAAGGACACACACACATTATAACAGAATTTAATTGTTTTACCATCACAAAACAAAACAAAACAAAGGTTTTTATGTTTTCTTGTTTGCCATCTCATGATGCCTGGTCGTTCCTTTGGGGGATGTTCTGCAGGTCAGGGTTACAGTAACGGGTTAAGGCTGACTCCCTATAACACATCTGGCTGCAGATATCCAGAAGAAACGATCTATTACCTTAAAAGATTAGGTTTGTTACAGTTAACTTTACTATGACTCTGTTGTTGCTTTGTGAATCCAGACAATAAGGGTGTCCTGATTTGTCAGACTGTTCAACCATATTATACAGCTATTCTATTACAGCTGGTCTGTTATTGTACAACAACAAATACAACATTGGTCGTCAAACTAAAGTATTTCCTAAATAAACAGACAGCATTTCGATTTAAACTACACACACACACAGCTCAATGAAGTCAAAAAGTACCATACTCCTTAGAAATGTTGATACGTGTTGATGTAAATGTAGTACATGCTGTGAACCAGTGTTTCCCAACTCCAGTCCTCCAGTACCCCAACAGCCCAACTCCAGTCCTCCAGTACCCCCAACAGCCCAACTCCAGTCCTCCAGTATCTGGAGGACTGGAGTTGGGCTGTTGGGGATACTGGAGGACTGGAGTTGGGCTGTTGGGGGTACTGGAGGACTGGAGTTGGGCTGTTGGGCATACTGGAGGACTGGAGTTGGGCTGTTGGGGATACTGGAGGACTGGAGTTGGGCTGTTGGGGGTACTGGAGGACTGGAGTTGGGCTGTTGGGGGGGACTGGAGGACTGGAGTTGGGCTGTTGGGGATACTGGAGGACTGGAGTTGAGCTGTTGGGGTACTGGAGGACTGGAGGGGCTGTTGGGGGATACTGGAGGACTGGAGTTGGGCTGTTGGGGATACTGGAGGACTGGAGTTGAGCTGTTGGGGTACTGGAGGACTGGAGGGGCTGTTGGGGTACTGGAGGACTGGAGTTGGGCTGTTGGGGGTACTGGAGGACTGGAGTTGGGCTGTTGGGGGTACTGGAGGACTGGAGTTGGGCTGTTGGGGGATACTGGAGGACTGGAGTTGGGCTGTTGGGGGTACTGGAGGACTGGAGTTGGGCTGTTGGGGTACTGGAGGACTGGAGTTGGGCTGTTGGGGTTACTGGAGGACTGGAGTTGGGCTGTTGGGGTACTGGAGGACTGGAGTTGGGAAACACTGCTGTAAACGATACATCAGGATTTTAAAAATAGAGCAAAATATAAAAATGTCTAAACTCAAATTTCCACATAATTTTAGAAAAAAATAGTTTCTTACATTGTCATGGCAACAGACAACCAAGACAGGATTTAATAGAATCAATATCTAGAACACAGCTCTACTGGAAAAGAAGAGACTGAACACAAACAAGACAGGATTTAATATAATCAATATCTAGAACAGAACTCTACTGGAAAAGGAGAGACTGAACACAAACAAGACAGGATTTAATATAATCACTATCTAGAACACAGCTCTACTGGAAAAGAAGAGACTGAACACAAACAAGACAGGATTTAATAGAATCACTATCTAGAGCACATCTCTACTGGAAAAGGAGAGACTGAACACAAACAAGACAGGATTTAATAGAATCAATATCTACTGGAAAGGAGAGCTTCAACTCAAACAAGACAGGATTTAATAAAATCAGTATCTAGAACAGAGCTCAACTGGAAAAGGAGAGACTGAATACAAACAAGACATGATTTAATATAATCAATATCTACTGGAAAAGGAGAGCTTCAACTCAAACAAGACAGGATTTAATAAAATCAGTATCTAGAACACAGCTCAACTTGAAAAGGAGAGACAGAACACAAACAAGACAGGATTTAATATAATCAGTATCTAGAGCACATCTCTACTGGAAAAGGTGAGACTGAATACAAACAAGACAGGATTTAATATAATCAATATCTACTGGAAAAGGAGAGACAGAACACAAACAAGACAGGATTTAATAAAATCAGTATCTAGAACACAGCTCAACTTGAAAAGGAGAGACAGAACACAAACAAGACAGGATTTAATATAATCAGTATCTAGAGCACATCTCTACTGGAAAAGGAGAGACAGAACACAAACAAGACAGGATTTAATATAATCAGTATCTAGAGCACATATCTACTGGAAAAGGAGCGACTGAATACAAACAAGACAGGATTTAATATAATCAATATCTACTGGAAAAGGAGAGCTTCAACTCAAACAAGACAGGATTTAATAGAATCAGTATCTAGAACACAGCTCAACTTGAAAAGGAGAGACAGAACACAAACAAGACAGGATTTAATATAATCAGTATCTAGAATGGAGGGGATTCTGAACCACATTCAGTGTCATGACCAGGTGAAAGGTAAAGAGCAAAGAAGAAATGTTCCAATTCAGAGCTGCCGGAGATGGAAGTTCTTATCACAAAATGGAATGGAACAAGGAAAATGGAACATTGGTTCTGAATCGTACAATAGCAGTACATTGAAACTTTAGCCGTCTTGAATTCCAACCCAAATGCCAACCCAATGCACATAACAATACCTTTCCTGAATAGTTGGTTTTAAATCAAAGCACATATTCTTTATTTTCATTTCAAATCATTTAAACACAAATCAAACATACCAAATAAAGAGTGATGTCTCCTCCACTAATGGGACGGCATTTTAAGGTGAACAGAAGAAAAACACAATTTCAAACAATGTAAAATGGTGACATGTCTTGATGAGGGTACCACACGTTCTTCACATCGCCATGGGAACAGAAAACCCGGCCCCTATTCTGTCACACACGGCTCACATCGCCATGGGAACAGAAAACCCAGCCCCTATTCTGTCACACACGGCTCACATCACCATGGGAACAGAAAACCCAGCCCCTATTCTGTCACACACGGCTCACATCGCATGTGAAAGTCTCTCTCCCAACTGGACCAACCCATATGTACAGACAGCTTTATTTGGCCGTGACGCTGTAAAGATTTGCAAAATTCCGCTAACTTTCCCCAAATTCCCACGTTTAAGCAGGAAATCCGGGAATCCTCCAACCAAGATTTCTTGAAAACCTGGGAATTTTGGAAAGCTACAGGAATCTTGCAAACCCTTGATGCTGTAGATGTTTGGCTGTTTTCACTCCAGGATCTTCTCCCGTGTGTCGGGCAGTTTAGTGGCCAGCAGGCCTCCACAGACCAGCGCTGCGAATGCCAGGAAAATGGGGATGATCTTTGTGATGCCGATGAACTTGGCAAAGATGACGCTGCCAATGATGGCTGCCAGCTTACAGGTACCATTCAGCACTCCGAACGCTGTGCATCTGAGGAAGAGAGAGGAAGAGTCATCAGTGGGGTTTAAGACGGGTGCTTTAAGGACAGTTTAAAACAGTGGTTCTCAACTGGTGGGTCGGGAGGTTTTGAATGGCTCACAGGTGTCTGAGTAAAGACAACCTGGATCAGTTTGAAACAACCTAAATCCCTCATCGTGAACACCCCAGACATCAGTCTAATATCAGGACGTTGACATGGGGATTGGGATTGTGGTTCTCTGTACCTTTTATCAGAAGGGTAGATTTCTACTGTGATAACCTCCAGTCCGTTCCAGGCAGCGACGCTGGTGGCGTAGAAGAGGCACTGAAATAATATAACTGCCCCCTGACTGAAGCTGAGTAGCAGGAGGAACGTACAAGCTGCTGATATTAGCATAGAACCACCTGGAGGGGGGGGAGAGGGGGGGGAGACAGAGAGAGAGAGAGAGAGGGAGAGAGAGAGAGAGAGAGAGAGAGAGAGAGAGAGAGAGAGAGAGAGAGAGAGAGAGAGAGAGAGAGAGAGAGAGAGAGAGAGAGACAGAGAGAGGGAGAGGGAGAGAGAGAGACAGAGAGAGGGAGAGAGAGAGACAGAGAGAGGGAGAGAGAGAGAGGGAGAGAGAGAGAGAGACAGAGGGGAGACAGAGAGAGAGAGAGAGAGAGAGAGAGAGAGAGAGAGAGAGAGAGAGAGAGAGAGAGAGAGAGAGAGAGAGAGGGAGAGAGAGAGAGAGAGAGAGGGAGAGAGAGAGACAGAGAGAGGGAGAGCGAGACAGAGGGGAGACAGAGAGAGAGAGAGAGACAGAGGGGAGACAGAGAGAGAGACAGAGAGAGAGAGAGAGAGAGAGAGGGAGAGAGAGAGAGAGAGAGAGAGAGAGAGGAGGGAGGGAGAGAGAGAGAGAGAGAGAGAGAGAGAGAGACAGAGAGAGACAGAGGGGAGACAGAGAGAGAATGATATCAGAGCTGCTGACATATGTTCAGTTTGTTTTGTACCATTAACTACTTCCCATGGAGCCACGTACGTGTCCTCACTTCCCTCACCTATAATCTTTATCCTTCCTATCTTGTCCATGAAGAGGGCTGACAGGATGTTGCCCGGCAGGGTTGCTAGGCTCCCCAGAAAGCTGACCATGTAGATGACCATGTCATTCTCCTCCTGGAAGTTTAGATGGCAGCCTTTCTTCGGATGGAGGAACGTTGCATTCTCCATCCGACAGTCTTTAAACTTGGAGTCTTCCCAAAGGTCTGCCAATCACAGAGACAAGGAAAATCCAAAATGAGATCATAGGGGATCTGTGAGTGGTCTGTTCAATGTCCACATCACATATACAGTGCATTCGAAAAGTATTCAGACCCCTTAACTTTTTCCACATTTTGTTACGTTACAGCCTTATTCTAAAATTGATTAAATAGTTTTATCCCCTCATCAATCTAAATCAAATCAAATTGTATTGGTCACATACCCGTGTTTAGCAGATGTTATAGTGGGTGTAGCGAAATGCTTGTGCTTCTAGCTCCGACAGTGCAGTAATATCTAACAAGTAATATCTAACAATTTCACAACATATACCTAAAACACACAAACCTAAGGAATTAATTAAGAAAATATACAGTACCAGTCAAAGGTTTGGACACACCTACTCATTCAAAGGTTTTTCTTTATTTGATCAACTTTTTACATTGTAGAATAATAGTGAAGACATCAAAACTCTGAAATAACACATATGGAAACATGTAGTAACCAAAAAAGTGTTAAACAAATCAACATTTATTTTATATTTGAGATTCTTCAAATATCCACTCTTTGCCTTGATGACAGCTTTGCACACTCTTGGCATCCCGTAGGGATGGTGGCTGGTTTCCTCCAGACGTGACGCTTGGCATTCAGGCCAAAGAGTTCAATCTTGGTTTCATCAGACTAGAGAATTTTGTTTTTCATGGTCTGAGAGTCTTTAGGTGCCTTGTGGCAAACTCCAAGCGGTCTGTAATGTGCCTTTTACTGAGGAGTGGCTTCTGTCTGGCCACTCTACCATAAAGGCCTGATTGGTGGAGTGCTGCAGAGATTGTTGTCCTTCTGGAAGGTTCTCCCATCTCCATAGAGGAACTCTGGAGCTCTGTCAGAGTGAGCATCGGGTTCTTTGTCACCTCCCTGACCAAGGTCCTTCTCCCCCGATTGCTCAGTTTGGCCGGGCAGCCAGCTCTAGGAAGTGTCTTGGTGGTTCCAAACTTCTTCCATTTAAGAATGATGGAGGCCACTGTGTTCTTGGGGACCTTCAATGCTGCAGAAATGTTTTGGTACCCTTCCCCAGATCTGTGCCTCGACACAATCATGTTTCTGAGCTCTGCGGACAATTCCTTTAACCTCATGGCTTGGTTTTTGATCTGACATGCACTGTCAACTTTGGGACCTTATATAGACAGGTGTGTGCCTTTCCAAATCATGTCCAATCAGTTGAATTTTCCACAGGTGGACTCCAATCAAGTTGTAGAAACATTTCAAGGATGATCAATGGAAACAGAATGCACCTGAGCTCAATTTAGAGTCTCCTAGCAAAGGATCGGAATTCTTATGTAAATGAATAAAAACCTGTTTCCGCTTTGTCATCATGAGGTATTGTGTGTAGACTGATGAGGATTCTTTTTTTATTTAAGCCATTTTAGAATAAGGCCGTAACATAACATAATGTGGAAAAAGTCAAGGGGTCTGAATACTTTCCGAATGCACTGTACATCACATACATAATGCACCTCACACATCCGGATAGTCTCAGAAAGAGGTTCAACGGCTAAGGTGAACAGCAAGGGGGACATGTCTCGTCCCTCTATGGAATCAGGGACTAATTGATTGATTTGTGAGAATCCTTGCACAGGGGTTCCACATCAGATATGTGATATCAGATATGATACCTCTGCGGAAGCACAGTTCCCGCTCAGCCCAGTCAAAACTGTTCGCTGCTCTGCCACCCCAATGGTGGAACAAGCTCCCTCACGACGCCAGGACAGCGGAGTCACTGACCACCTTCCGGAGACACTTGAAACCCTACCTCTTTAAGGAATACCTGGGATAGGATAAAAGTAATCCTTATACCCCCCCCCCCTTACCCCACCCCCACGAAAAAAAGTGGTTGTCCCACTGGCTATCATAAGGTGAATGCACCAATTTGTAAGTGGCTCTGGATAAGAGTGTCTGCTAAATGACGTAAATGTAAATGTATGACACCTACCTGTAGCGGTCCTCATGAGAGCCTACCTGTAGCGGTCCTCATGAGAGCCTACCTGTGTCACCTACCTGTGGCGGTCCTCATGAGAGCATACCTGTGGCGGTCCTCATGAGAGCCTACCTGTGTCACCTACCTGTGGCGGTCCTCATGAGAGCCTACCTGTGTCACCTACCTGTGGCGGTCCTCCTGAGAGCCTACCTGTGGCGGTCCTCCTGAGAGCCTACCTGTGTCACCTACCTGTGGCGGTCCTCCTGAGAGCCTACCTGTGGCGGTCCTCCTGAGAGCCTACCTGTGTCACCTACCTGTGGCGGTCCTCCTGAGAGCCTACCTGTGTCACCTACCTGTGGCGGTTCTCCTGAGAGCCTACCTGTGGCGGTCCTCCTGAGAGCCTACCTGTGGCGGTCCTCATGAGAGCCTACCTGTAGCGGTCCTCATGAGAGCCTACCTGTGTCACCTACCTGTGGCGGTCCTCATGAGAGCATACCTGTGGCGGTCCTCATGAGAGCCTACCTGTGTCACCTACCTGTGGCGGTCCTCATGAGAGCCTACCTGTGTCACCTACCTGTGGCGGTCCTCATGAGAGCCTACCTGTGTCACCTACCTGTGGCGGTCCTCCTGAGAGCCTACCTGTGTCACCTACCTGTGGCGGTCCTCCTGAGAGCCTACCTGTGTCACCTACCTGTGGCGGTCCTCCTGAGAGCCTACCTGTGGCGGTCCTCCTGAGAGCCTACCTGTGGCGGTCCTCCTGAGAGCCTACCTGTGTCACCTACCTGTGGCGGTCCTCCTGAGAGCCTACCTGTGTCACCTACCTGTGGCGGTCCTCATGAGAGCCTACCTGTGTCACCTACCTGTGGCGGTCCTCCTGAGAGCCTACCTGTGGCGGTCCTCCTGAGAGCCTACCTGTGCCACCTACCTGTGGCGGTCCTCATGAGAGCCTACCTGTGTCACCTACCTGTGGCGGTTCTCCTGAGAGCCTACCTGTGGCGGTCCTCCTGAGAGCCTACCTGTGGCGGTCCTCCTGAGAGCCTACCTGTGCCACCTACCTGTGGCGGTTCTCCTGAGAGCCTACCTGTGGCGGTCCTCCTGAGAGCCTACCTGTGGCGGTCCTCCTGAGAGCCTACCTGTGTCACCTACCTGTGGCGGTCCTCCTGAGAGCCTACCTGTGTCACCTACCTGTGGCGGTCCTCATGAGAGCCTACCTGTGTCACCTACCTGTGGCGGTCTTCATGAGAGCCTACCTGTGCCACCTACCTGTGGCGGTTCTCCTGAGAGCCTACCTGTGGCGGTCCTCCTGAGAGCCTACCTGTGGCGGTCCTCCTGAGAGCCTACCTGTGGCGGTCCTCCTGAGAGCCTACCTGTGGCGGTCCTCCTGAGACCCTACCTGTGTCACCTACCTGTGTTATAGAAGACTGTGTTCTTGATGGTGCAGTTCTCAAAGTACGTGTTGGTCGACCTGATGTCCTCAAAGTAACAGTTCTCAAACAGGGAATCTTCAAACTTCACAGACTTGATCTCTATATTCATGAACCTAGATAAGAGAGAACAACCCTGCTTCAGTAAAGACATCTGACATCACTGTGACATACTAGTTGTCCAGTCATAATATCCCATATTGTCATCACTGTGCCATACTAGTTGTCCAGTCATAATATCCCATATTGTCATCACTGTGACATACTAGTTGTCCAGTCATAATATCCCATATTGTCATCACTGTGACATACTAGTTGTCCAGTCATAATATCCCATATTGTCATCACTGTGTCATACTAGTTGTCCAGTCATAATATCCCATATTGTCATCACTGTGACATACTAGTTGTCCAGTCATAATATCCCATATTGTCATCACTGTGACATACTAGTTGTCCAGTCATAATATCCCATATTGTCATCACTGTGTCATACTAGTTGTCCAGTCATAATATCCCATATTGTCATCACTGTGACATACTAGTTGTCCAGTCATAATATCCCATATTGTCATCACTGTGACATACTAGTTGTCCAGTCATAATATCCCATATTGTCATCACTGTGTCATACTAGTTGTCCAGTCATAATATCCCATATTGTCATCACTGTGACATACTAGTTGTCCAGTCATAATATCCCATATTGTCATCACTGTGACATACTAGTTGTCCAGTCATAATATCCCATATTGTCATCCCTGTGACATACTTGTCGTGGATGTATTCTCCCTCTTTGTGGACCTGGTTGACCAGGGAGAAGTTGAAGTGGAATCGCTCGACTCGTTCTTGATGGAAGAGTCTCACCTTGGACTCGTACTCCTCATATTGCATGTACTTGATCATGTCAGGGAACCACACCGACAGCCCGTGGTAGCTGAAACACAGAAGGAACAGTCATCTATCACACCGACAGCCCGTGGTAGCTGAAACACAGAAGGAACAGTCATCTATCACACCGACAGCCCCTGGTAGCTGAAACACAGAAGGAACAGTCATCCATCACACCGACAGCCCGTGGTAGCTGAAACACAGAAGGAACAGTCATCCATCACACCGACAGCCCGTGGTAGCTGAAACACAGAAGGAACAGTCATCTATCACACCGACAGCCCGTGGTAGCTGAAACACAGAAGGAACAGTCATCTATCACACCGACAGCCCGTGGTAGCTGAAACACAGAAGGAACAGTCATCCATCACACCGACAGCCCGTGGTAGCTGGGACACAGAAGGAACAGTCATCCATCACACCGACAGCCCGTGGTAGCTGGGACACAGAAGGAACAGTCATCTATCACACCGACAGCCCGTGGTAGCTGAAACACAGAAGGAACAGTCATCCATCACACCGACAGCCTGTGGTAGCTGAAACACAGAAGGAACAGTCATCCATCACACCGACAGCCCGTGGTAGCTGGGACACAGAAGGAACAGTCATCCACCACACCGACAGCCCGTGGTAGCTGGGACACAGAAGGAACAGTCATCCATCATGATTGACACATCCATAGAGACTGAACAGTGCTCTTTAGTGGTAGCAAGCTATCATGTTTAAGTTTTAGATATGCAGACGTTCGTGATCTGGATTGCTTTGACTGGATTGAATATCTCCTGTATTGGTTTAGGATCACCTGATGGAATAACAGGGGGGGTTGTTGAATATACTCACAACAAAAGGTTAGTACTGTTTGTTTACCTGAAGGCCATGGTGAACCAGACGATAGCCAGGAACAGACCCTGCAGTCTGAGGTCTGGTGCTGCCAGGGACATCACGTTCTGCATTACCTGGAAACATGGAGGCAACAGCACCAACAAGTCATCCTCCTGGTTCAGATACACTCTTATGAGCAGTGCTATTGACGGTTTTCAACACTCTTATGAGCAGTGCTATTGACGGTTTTCAACACTCTTATGAGCAGTGCTATTGACAGTTTTCAACTGTCTTATGAGCAGTGCTATTGACAGTTTTCAACACTCTTATGAGCAGTGTTATTGACAGTTTTCAACTGTCTTATGAGCAGTGCTATTGACAGTTTTCAACTGTCTTATGAGCAGTGCTATTGACAGTTTTCAACTGTCTTATGAGCAGTGCTATTGACGGTTTTCAACACTCTTATGAGCAGTGCTATTGACAGTTTTCAACTGTCTTATGAGCAGTGCTATTGACGGTTTTCAACACTCTTATGAGCAGTGCTATTGACGGTTTTCAACTGTCTTATGAGCAGTGCTATTGACGGTTTTCAAAAACTTTAGAACATTTTGAATCATGTCAAGAATATGTATTGTAGCAATCTGAATTCAACACCTAGTGTCCTAATAGGGGTTAGGATCTCTTGGGGTATTTTTTTTTTTTTTCTTTTTTTTTTTTTTTAATTTTATTTCACCTTTATTTAACCAGGTAAGCCAGTTGAGAACAAGTTCTCATTTACAACTGCGACCTGGCCAAGATAAAGCAAAGCAGTGCAATAAAAAAACACAGAGTTACATATGGGGTAAAAAACATAAAGTCAAAAATACAACAGAAAATATATATACAGTGTGTGCAAATGTAGCAAGTTATGGAGGTAAGGCAATAAATAGGCTATAGTGCAAAATAATTACAATAGTATTAACACTGGAATGCTAGATGTGCAAGAGATTATGTGCAAATAGAGATACTGGGGTGCAAAGAGCAAAATAAATAACAATATAGGGATGAGGTAGTTGGGTGGGCTAATTTCAGATGGGCTGTGTACAGGTGCAGTGATCGGTAAGGTGCTCTGACAACTGATGCTTAAAGTTAGTGAGGGAGATAAGAGTCTCCAGCTTCAGAGATTTTTGCAATTTGTTTCAGTCATTGGCAGCAGAGAACTGGAAGGAATGGCGGCCAAAGGAGGTGTTGGCTTTGGGAATGACCAGTGAGATATACCTGCTGGAGCGCAGACTACGGGTGGGTGCTGCTATGGTGACCAATGAGCTAAGATAAGGCGGGGATTTGCCTAGCAGTGATTTATAGATGGCCTGGAGCCCGTGGGTTTGGCGACGAATATGTAGTGAGGACCAGCCAACAAGAGCGTACAGGTCACAATGGTGGGTAGTGTATGGGGCTTTGGAGACAAAACGGATGGCACTGTGATAGACTACATCCAATTTGCTGAGTAGAGTGTTGGAGGCTATTTTGTAAATGACATCGCCGAAGTCAAGGATCGGTAGGATAGTCAGTTTTACGAGGGCATGTTTGGCAGCATGAGTGAAGGAGGCTTTGTTGCGAAATAGGAAGCCGATTCTAGATTTAACTTTGGATTGGAGATTCTTTATGTGAGTCTGGAAGGAGAGTTTACAGTCTAACCAGACACCTAGGTATTTGTAGTTGTCCACATACTCTAGGTCAGACCCGTCAAGAGTGGTGATTCTAGTCGGGTGGGCGGGTGCCAGCAGCGTTCGATTGAAAAGCATGCATTTAGTTTTACTAGTGTTTAAGAGCAGTTGGAGGCTACTGAAGGAGTGTTGTATGGCATTGAAGCTCGTTTGGAGGTTTGTTAACACAGTGTCCAATGAAGGGCCAGATGTATACAAAATGGTGTCGTCTGCGTAGAGGTGGATCTGAGAGTCACCAGCAGCAAGAGCGACATCATTGATATACACGGAGAAAAGTGTCGGCCCAAGAATTGAACCCTGTGGCACCCCCATAGAGACTGCCATAGGTCCAGACAACAGGCCCTCCGATTTGACACACTGAACTCTATCTGAGAAGTAGTTGGTGAACCAGGCGAGGCAGTCATTTGAGAAACCAAGGCTATTTAGTCTGCCAATAAGAATGCGGTGGTTGACAGAGTCGAAAGCCTTGGCCAGGTCGATGAAGACGGCTGCACAGTACTGTCTATTATCAATCGCGGTTATAATATCGTTTAGGTCCTTGAGCGTGGCTGAAGTGCACCCATGACCAGCTCGGAAACCGGATTGCATAGCGGAGAAGGTACGGTGGTATTCGAAATGGTCGGTGATCTGTTTGTTAACTTGGCTTTCAAATACTTTCGAAAGGCAGGGCAGGATGGATATAGGTCTGTAGCAGTTTGGATCTAGAGTGTCACCCCCTTTGAAGAGGGGGATGACCGCGGCAGCTTTCCAATCTCTGGGGATCTCAGACGTTATGAAAGAGAGGTTGAACAGACTAGTAATAGGGGTTGCGACAATTTCGGCGGCTAGTTTTAGAAAGAAAGGGTCCAGATTGTCTAGCCCAGCTGATTTGTAGGGGTCCAGATTTTGCAGCTCTTTCAAAATGTCAGCTGTCTGAATTTGTGTGAAGGAGAAGCGGGGGGGGGGGCATGGGCAAGTTTCAGCGGAGGGTGCAGAGTTGGTGGCCGGGGTAGTGGTAGCCAGATGGAAAGCATGGCCAGCTGTAGCAAAATGCTTGTTGAAATTCTCGATTATTGTAGATTTATCGGTGGTGATAGTGTTTCCTAGCCTCAGTGCAGTGGGCAACTGGGAGGAAGTGCTCTTATTCTCCATGGACTTTACAGTGTCCCAAAACTTTTTGGAGTTAGTGCTACAGGATGCAAATTTCTGTTTGAAAAAGTTTGCCTTTGCTTTCCTGACTGCTTGTGTATATTGGTTCCTAACTTCCCTGAAAAGTTGCATATCGCGGGGGCTATTTGATGCTAATGCAGTACGCCACAGGATGTTTTTGTGCTGGTCAAGGGCAGTCAAGTCTGAGGAGAACCAGGGGCTATATCGGTTCTTAGTTCTGTATTTTTTGAATGGGGCATGTTTATTTAAGATTGAGAGGAAATTACTTTTAAGGAACAACCAGGCATCCTCTACTGACGGAATGAGATCTATATCCATCCAGGATACCTGGGCCAGGTCAATTAGGAAGGCCTGCTCGCTAAAGTGTTTTAGGGAGCGTTTGACAGTGATGAGGGGTGGTCGTTTGACCGCGGACCCGTTACGGACGCAGGCAATAAGGCAGTGATCGCTGAGATCCTGGTTGAAGACAGCTGAGGTGTATTTAGAGGGTATGTTAGTCAGGATGATATCTATGAGGGTACCCATGTTTACGGATTTAGGGTTGTACCTGGTAGGTTCGTTGATAATTTGCGTGAGGTTGAGGGCATCTAGTTTGGATTGTAGGATGGCCGGGGTACTAAGCATATCCCAATTTAGGTCACCAAGCAGTACGAACTCTGAGGATAAATGGGGGTAATGGCTAAGGGGTTGGGTTGACTGAGGATCTCTTGGGGTAATGGCTAAGGGGTTGGGTTGACTGAGGATCTCTTGGGGTAATGGCTAAGGGGTTGGGTTGACTGAGGATCTCTTGGGGTAATGGCTAAGGGGTTGGGTTGACTGAGGATCTCTTGGGGTAATAGCTAAGGGGTTGGGTTGACTGAGGATCTCTTGGGGTAATGGCTAAGGGGTTGGGTTGACTGAGGATCTCTTGGGGTAATGGCTAAGGGGTTGGGTTGACTGAGGATCTCTTGGGGTAATGGCTAAGGGGTTGGGTTGACTGAGAATCTCTTGGGGTAATGGCTAAGGGGTTGGGTTGACTGAGGATCTCTTGGGGTAATGGCTAAGGGGTTGGGTTGACTGAGGATCTCTTGGGGTAATGGCTAAGGGGTTGGGTTGACTGAGGATCTCTTGGGGTAATGGCTAAGGGGTTGGGTTGACTGAGTATCTCTTGGGGTAATAGCTAAGGGGTTGGGTTGACTGAGGATCTCTTGGGGTAATGGCTAAGGGGTTGGGTTGACTGAGGATCTCTTGGGGTAATGGCTAAGGGGTTGGGTTGACTGAGAATCTCTTGGGGTAATGGCTAAGGGGTTGGGTTGACTGAGGATCTCTTGGGGTAATGGCTAAGGGGTTGGGTTGACTGAGGATCTCTTGGGGTAATGGCTAAGGGGTTGGGTTGACTGAGGATATCTTGGGGTAATGGCTAAGGGGTTGGGTTGACTGAGGATATCTTGGGGTAATGGCTAAGGGGTTGGGTTGACTGAGGATCTCTTGGGGTAATGGCTAAGGGGTTGGGTTAACTGAGGATCTCTTGGGGTAATGGCTAAGGGGTTGGGTTGACTGAGGATCTCTTGGGGTAATGGCTAAGGGGTTGGGTTGACTGAGGGTCTCTTGGGGTAATGGCTAAGGGGTTGGGTTGACTGAGGATCTCTTGGGGTAATGGCTAAGGGGTTGGGTTGACTGAGATCTCTTGGGGTAATGGCTAAGGGGTTGGGTTGACTGAGTCTCTCTTGGGGTAATGGCTAAGGGGTTGGGTTGACTGAGGATCTCTTGGGGTAATGGCTAAGGGGTTGGGTTGACTGAGGATCTCTTGGGGTAATGGCTAAGGGGTTGGGTTGACTGAGGATCTCTTGGGGTAATGGCTAAGGGGTTGGGTTGACTGTCGCTGGACACCGATCCGACTCCCGGTCGGGGCTCCCCCCTGAATTCACTACTATATGTTACCTGTTTGAGCAGGTTGGTGTGTCTGACGGTCCAGCGCTGGAAGGCTGTTCCAGTGTCACTCTGGATCTCAATGAACTCATCCTCCTGGGTCTTAGGAGTCGCGATGTTGGACACCTGACAGGAGGGATTATATAACATCACATTGATATAGACCTAATAGTGATTATATAACATCACATTGATATAGACCTAATAGTGATTATATAACATCACATTGATATAGAACTAATAGTGATTATATAACATCACATTGATATAGTGTCATGAGCACTCTCTCTCCCTGGTAGCAACATTAATTGCATTCAATTCTCTGCCACTCTGCTCACTCTCTCCCTACTCTGCCTAACGAGCTCCACCTGGCTCCGCCCTGCTCTGCTCTTGTTACCTGGCCAGCTGCACTGCATTTCCCACTCACCATCCTCACCTTGCCTCACTCTGTTCTAATTACTCTGCCAGCTGAACTGCATTTCCCCACTAACCTCTCCCAGTATATCAAGCCCTGTTTTTCAGCCAAGCCCTGTCAGATCGTCTTCAAACCCGGACCAGTAACCTGCCTGTCTGCGCTCTGACTCCTGTTTGTGATACCGATCCTTTCTTGACTGCCTCCTTGTTCTACTGCCCCGTCTATCCCGACCTGCCTTCTGGACCTCGACTACTCTCCGATCTTCAGCCCCTCCGGTAACTCGATTCTGCCTTCTGTCTCTCACCACGATATTTGCCCAGCCCTGATCTGTACTTCTGCCTGCCATTCATATTGCTGTTGTGTGTGTGTTCCCCCAGGTCTCCGACCACCAGATGAGCGTGCCCAGACGCTTCACCACCCTCAGCCCGATACGCCGCTCCATCACTGGGGAACACACACACTAAGCACTTGGACTGGACACCCCCGGACATTTGGTGACCCCCGGAGCACAGGTACCCACAGGACCCTGAAAAACCCCAGAGCCCCAAGCACCCCTGGAACCCCTGACACCCCTGGCACTCCTCTTCCCGCCTGAAACCTTCAATAAAGAACTCTGAATTTGAACTTGCGCTCTTGGGTCCTCTTCTGTCCGTGACAGAACGATCTGACCATCATGGACCCAGCGCACTCCCTGACCACGATGGAAGAAGAGCCAGAGATGACTGCCATACAGCGACTGGAACGCTCTGAGGGAGACATAAATCGGATGGCTGGCGACATCGCTTCCCTTCTCCAGCTATTCAACCAGCAGCAACAACAGTTCCAACTGCAGCAACAACAGCTAGCCCAAGCCCTGCAACTACTCTCAAACCCGGCTACTCCACCTGCACCCCCCCCTGGTCCTTCTGTTCCTGTACCACCGACACTCCTTCATCCCTCCGCTGGAGGTCCCAATGCTGCAGGCCCGGCAGTGCTGCCACCAGATCCCCACGCTCCTGAACCAAAGATTGGGAACCCGGAACGTTTTGATGGCAACCAGAAGCAAGTAAGACCATTCTTGAGCAGCTGCCGAATCCAGTTTGCACTACAGCCCAGGACTTTCTCAACAGAGGGAGCCAAGGTGGGGTATGCCATCACACATCTCACCGGTCGAGCTCGGTTGTGGGGAACGGCGGAATTCGACCGGCAAACCCCAGCCTGTGCCTCCTTCAGTGCCTTTGAGGAGGAGATGTTAAAGGTCTTTGACCTAGGCTCGCCAACAGCCGAAGCGTCACAAGCTCTGCTCACCATCCGTCAGGGCAATCGGACAGTGGCAGACTTCTCCATTGACTTTCGTACCCTGGCCAGTCAAAGCTCGTTTAACCCAGAGGCACTGGTGCAAGCCTTCCTCCATAGCCTGGCGGACTATATCAAAGACGAGCTTGTTTCCCATGACCCGCCCTCAACGCTTGATGCCGCCATTGACCTTGCCGTCCGCATTGACCGCCGTATACAGACCCGGAGGAGGGAGAAGGGCCGTCTCAGTCAACCTGCCATCCGCACTCGGGTCGATACCGCTTCTGTCCAGCCCCTGCCTGTCAAGTCCCATAGCCAACTCAGTCAGCCTGAGCCCATGGAGATTGGCCGTGCCTCTCTGACTCCCGAGGAGCGTCGGCGCCGTCTAAGCTCCAACCTTTGCCTCTACTGTGGTGGCGAGAATCACCGTGTCGCCACTTGTCCGGCAAAAGCCGCAGCTCACCAGGTGTAGGGGAGATCCGGGTGAGCTCAACAAGCCTTCAGTCTCCCTCCATCCGAAAGACCCTGCTTCATCTCCGCCTTCAGCTTTCTGACAAGACTCATACATTGGCCGCCCTTGTGGATTCCGGAGCCGAAGCAAACATCATGGACCCTGAGCTTGCACAGCAACTGGGCGTGAACCATCATCAACTGACACAACCCATTCCTGCACGAGCCCTGGATGGGCATCATCTTGGCACTGTCACTCATATCTCCGCCCCTGTGACAATCCTGCTGTCAGGAAACCACCAGGAGTCCATCCAGTTTCACCTCCTACACTCACCTGGCCAACCACTCATTCTTGGATACCCGTGGCTCCGTCAGCACAACCCCCACATCGACTGGGAGACAGGAACAGTCCGTGAGTGGGGAAGGAGTTGTCACCAGACCTGTTTAAGGGGGGCCACCCTGCCCGTTCACCGGGAAAGATCTAGCGCTACCTCCGACATATCCAATGTTCCGGCCTGTTACCACAGCCTGAAAGAGGTGTTCAACAAATCCAAGGCGACATCTCTACCCCCACACAGACCCTATGACTGCGCGATTGATCTCCTGCCTGGCACAGCACCTCCCAAGGGTCGTCTGTATTCACTGTCAGCCCCGGAAAGAAAGGCCATGGAGGACTACATTAATGACTCTCTTGCCGCCGGGATAATTAGACCGTCATCTTCCCCCGCAGGAGCGGGATTCTTCTTTGTCGGCAAGAAGGACGGTTCTCTTCGTCCATGCATAGATTACCGGGGTCTGAACGACATCACGGTTAAGAATCGCTACCCACTGCCCTTACTTTCGTCTGCCTTCGAACTGCTGCAGGGAGCCACTGTATTCACAAAGCTGGACCTTCGCAATGCCTACCATCTGGTGCGGATGAGGGAGGGAGACGAATGGAAGACAGCGTTCAACACACCAACCGGCCACTATGAATATCTCGTCATGCCCTTCGGCCTCACCAATGCCCCAGCAGTTTTTCAAGCCCTAGTGAATGATATCCTCAGGGACATGCTAAATACGTTCGTATTTGTGTACCTTGACGATATTTTAATATTCTCAAAGACTCTGTCAGAACACACGCACCACGTCCAGTTGGTCCTGCGCCGCCTGCTGGAGAACTCTCTTTTCGTGAAGGCAGAGAAGTGCGAGTTCCATGCCAAAACCGTTTCATTCCTGGGGTATGTGGTGACCGAGGGCAGCATTCAGATGGATCTCACGAAGGTGTCGGCTGTCACTTCCTGGCCAGTTCCTGAGTCTCGGAAAAAGTTGCAACAGTTCCTGGGCTTTGCCAACTTTTATAGGAGATTCATCAGAAACTATAGCACAGTGGCTGCACCCCTCACGGCGCTAACCAGCACTAAACAACCGTACCAATGGACATCAGCTGCTGATAAGGCCTTCAATATCCTCAAGACATGTTTCACTTCTGCTCCCATCCTCCAGATGCCAGATGCAGCAAGGCAGTTTGTGGTGGAGGTAGATGCTTCGGACGTGGGAGTGGGTGCAGTGCTTTCTCAAAGAGCAGCTGAGGATGGCAAGATGCACCCCTGTGCCTTCTACTCCCGTCGGCTAACCCCTGCCGAATGCAACTACGACATTGGGAACCGCGAGCTGTTGGCTGTCAAGCTCGCCCTTGAAGAATGGCGGCACTGGTTAGAGGGGTCAAAGGAACCATTCGTAGTGTGGACAGACCACAAGAACCTGGAGTATATCCAAACAGCCAGGAGGCTGAACTCCCGTCAACAGCGGTGGTCTCTGTTCTTTACGCGCTTCAATTTCACGCTCTCCTACCGCCCGGGATCTCGCAACATCAAACCTGATGCTCTTTCCCGGATGTTTCAGAAGGACGAGACCACCGCCATGACAGCCCCCATTCTTCCCAGCCACTTGGTCGTAGCGGCCCTCACCTGGGAGATCGAGAAGCAGGTCATGGAGGCTCTTCGGGACCAGCCAGGTCCAAGCACCAGCGCCCCCAACCGTCTGTTTGTTCCAGCAAATCTCAGGTCACCTGTGATTCAGTGGGGGCACGAATCCCGTCTGGCCTGTCATCCCGGCATCACTCGCACCCTTCATCTGGTCCGCCAGCGGTTCTGGTGGCGGCGGATGAGACGGGATGTCCGAGAATTCATCCGAGCTTGTCCCACTTGTAACCGAAACAAGACCCCCAACCAGCCTCCTGCTGGGTTGCTGCAACCCCTACTCATACCCAAGAGGCCCTGGTCCCACGTTTCACTGGACTTTGTTACGGGCCTTCCGCCCTCTGACGGACACACAGTCATCCTTACCATTGTTGACCGCTTTAGTAAGATGACCCACTTCGTGCCCCTTCCCAAACTACCCTCTGCTAAAGAGACCTCCCAGGTGGTCCTGGAACATGTGTTTCGTATCCATGGCCTACCCCAGGATATAGTGTCAGACCGGGGCCCGCAATTCTCAGCAACCTTTTGGAAGGAGTTCTGTCATCTCCTTGGGGCCACCGCCAGCCTATCGTCTGGATTCCACCCGCAGTCAAACGGCCAGACTGAACGCATGAACCAGGAGCTGGAGAAGGCACTGAGGTGTGTGGCTTCCCAAAATCCCCGGGCCTGGGCTCAACACCTGCTCTGGGTGGAATATGCCCATAATTCACTCACCAGTTCCTCCACCGGGCTCTCCCCCTTTCAGTGTGTCTACGGGTATCAACCTCCACTGTTTGCCAGCCAGGAGGCGGATGCGACCTGTCCGTCTGCTCTTGCGTATGCCCGCCGCTGCCGCCGCACTTGGGCCCAGGCTCGCACTGTGCTCCTGAAGTCTGGAACCAGCTACGCCGTCGGTGCCAACCGACGGAGGACCCCAGCACCTACTTACCGGGTTGGTCAGAAGGTCTGGCTGTCTGCCCGGGATCTGCCGCTGCGGGTTGAATCACGTAAGCTGGCCCCTCGCTTCATTGGTCCTTTTCCTGTGCAGAAAGTCATCAGTCCAACGGCGGTCCGACTTCAGTTGCCCGCTTCCATGCGGGTCCACCCCACCTTCCACGTCTCCAAGGTCAAGCCGGTCCATGAAAGTCCCCTGGTCCCTGCAGCTCCGGCGCCACCTCCTCCGCGCCTCGTAGATGGCGGTCCTGTCTTCACCGTCCGGCGGCTGCTCCGCTCTAGGCGAAGGGGTAGGGGTCTCCAGTACCTCGTTGACTGGGAGGGATATGGTCCAGAGGAGAGGACCTGGATCCCGGCCAGGAGGATAGTGGACCGGACCCTTATCACTGACTTCCACCGACTACATCCTGATCAGCCTGCAATCCGTAGGGGCCGTCCAAGAGGGGTTCCTAGCCGTCCTGCCCGCCCTGCTTCCTGTCCTGTGCCTGACCCTGCTCCTGTCTCAGTGCCTGTCCTGTCTCCCGACCGTGACCCTCCAGCTCCTTCTGAGGATGAGGAGATTCACTCGGACCGCTCGGAGGAGTTCTGACCCGCCGCCTGCTCCCCTCCACCCTCCCGGCATGATGTTGTTCTTGGGACTTCTGGGGCCGTCCCTTGGAGGGGGGGTCCTGTCATGAGCACTCTCTCTCCCTGGTAGCAACATTAATTGCATTCAATTCTCTGCCACTCTGCTCACTCTCTCCCTACTCTGCCTAACGAGCTCCACCTGGCTCCGCCCTGCTCTGCTCTTGTTACCTGGCCAGCTGCACTGCATTTCCCACTCACCATCCTCACCTTGCCTCACTCTGTTCTAATTACTCTGCCAGCTGAACTGCATTTCCCCACTAACCTCTCCCAGTATATCAAGCCCTGTTTTTCAGCCAAGCCCTGTCAGATCGTCTTCAAACCCGGACCAGTAACCTGCCTGTCTGCGCTCTGACTCCTGTTTGTGATACCGATCCTTTCTTGACTGCCTCCTTGTTCTACTGCCCCGTCTATCCCGACCTGCCTTCTGGACCTCGACTACTCTCCGATCTTCAGCCCCTCCGGTAACTCGATTCTGCCTTCTGTCTCTCACCACGATATTTGCCCAGCCCTGATCTGTACTTCTGCCTGCCATTCATATTGCTGTTGTGTGTGTGTTCCCCCAGGTCTCCGACCACCAGATGAGCGTGCCCAGACGCTTCACCACCCTCAGCCCGATACGCCGCTCCATCACTGGGGAACACACACACTAAGCACTTGGACTGGACACCCCCGGACATTTGGTGACCCCCGGAGCACAGGTACCCACAGGACCCTGAAAAACCCCAGAGCCCCAAGCACCCCTGGAACCCCTGACACCCCTGGCACTCCTCTTCCCGCCTGAAACCTTCAATAAAGAACTCTGAATTTGAACTTGCGCTCTTGGGTCCTCTTCTGTCCGTGACATATAGAACTAATAGTGATTATATAACATCACATTGATAAAGAACTAATAGTGATTATATAACATCACATTGATATAGAACTAATAGTGATTATATAACATCACATTGATATAGAACTAATAGTGATTATATAACATCACATTGATATAGAACTAATAGTGATTATATAACATCACATTGATATAGAACTAATAGTGATTATATAACATCACATTGATATAGAACTAATAGTGATTATATAACATCACATTGATATAGACCTAATAGTGATTATATAACATCACATTGATATAGAACTAATAGTGATTATATAACATCACATTGATATAGAACTAATAGTGATTATATAACATCACATTGATATAGAACTAATAGTGATTATGGTCTTTATGACTGTAGTGTACTAGATGAGAGTAGAGTTGTACTCACGGTGAACACCCTCTCTGGTTCTCCCTTGGCCTTCCAGTTGGTATCATGGACCTGCCTCAGAATCATCCAGGCCTCGTCATGTCTCCCATTCTGACAGAGACAGACAGAAACAGCTGTCAGCCTATCACATGCAGCTACTGGAATATACAATGCCATAGAAAGGTAAACTCTTAGAAAAAAAGGTGCTATCTAGAACCTAAAAGGGTTCTTCGGCTGTCCCCATAGGAGAAACCCTTTTGGTTCCAGGTAGAACCCTTTTTGGTTCCAGGTAGAACCCTTTTTGGTTCCAGGTAGAACCATTTTGGTTCCAGGTAGAACTCTTTTGGTTCCAGGTAGAACCATTTTGGTTCCAGGTAGAACCCTTTTCACAGAGGATTCCACATGGAACCCAAAAGAGTTCTACCTGGACCAAAAAGGGTTCTCCTATGGGGTAAAAAAAAGTTTAATACTGTACACACACGCATGCACGCACACACTAAGACACACACACACACACACACACACACACACACACACACACACACACACAAACACACACACACACACACACACACACACACACAAACACACACACACACACACACACTCACACACACACACACAAACACACACATTTTCTGTTACCTGAAGGAGGAAGCGTGGGCTTTCTGGCATGAAGACCAGTCCGACGAGGGCAATAATGGCTGGAAACATACAGACCAGGATGAATACTCTCCATCCGTGGATCTGGTACTCAGTCCCCAGGCTGAAGCCCCAGCCTGCAACAACAACAACATACATCAACAACAATAATAATAATCATCACCATCACCATCAGCATCACCATCACCATCACCACCACCATCACCATCACCATCATCACCATCATCATCATTACCATCATCATCATTACCATCATCACCATCACCATCATTACCATCATCATCATTACCATCATCATCATTACCATCACCACCACCATCACCATCATCACCATCATCATCATTACCATCATTACCATTACCATCACCATCATTACCATCACCATCACCACCATCACCATCACCATCACCATCATTACCATCACCATCACCATCATCACCATCACCATCATTACCATCACCAACACCATCATCACCATCACCATCATCATCATCATCACCATCACCATCATCATTACCATCATCATCATCACCATCACCATCATTACCATTATCATCATTACCATCACCATCATCAACAACAACAACTGCAACAGCACAGCCAGGGCCATTACCTGCTGGGTGACGTTATAGTTGAGCTCAAAGAGTGCATGGCCTCCATCAGGGCTTGGTCAGGTCAAGCCCAAACTGCTCAATTCATCTACTATGAAATGAGTCAAGTATTCCAGAACAGCATTATGTCTTCGTACCGTAGTGTGGGATGATTCCCCAGGCGGTGAAGGAGGCATAGAGTCCACCCAACATCCAGAACATACACAGCCAGCTAAGGTGCTCCCCTCTCTTATCCAACTGGAGGAACTCTGCAAAGTAGGTGTACACTATCGGGATAGTCCCTCCGATCCTGGTGGAACAATACAGGAGACATTACAGACACTTCAACACGGTCAATATATTCTTTAACATCAGCAGAAATGTTCAAACACTGAAATGGGGTGTGATTCCTCTTCAGGTGTCTTTTCTGCCTGTTCTGTGGATGTTGCCTTATAACCAACATGGGACTGTTCTATTTGGCTCCGGTAAAGGGTTCTGTTACGATGTGTGTCCAAATGGCACCCTATTCCCTATGTAATGCACTACTTTTGACCAGGGCCCATCGGAAGTGCACTACATAGGGCATAGGGTGCCATTTGGGACTCGGACATGACGTTACGATCTTGGTGCCTTGGCTGGGCTCAGGGCGTCTGCCAGACAGTGCTAGCCTGCAGTAATGATTATGAAAGAAGTGTGTCTTATGACCATTATGTTAAGGAGGTGAGGAGGTAGTGGTGATCACCCCATAAGGCTGACTGACCCACAAGACATCACTGCATCAGGGACTTCCTTATTCCTTTCAACACGCTCCAGGAACATTTAATTGACCGGTCAGCCAGCCAGTCACAAATACCCGTTATATCCATCTAACATCTCTCTCCATCCCTCTATCCATCCCTCTCTCCATCCATCTCTCTCCATCCCTCTCTCCCCACCCCTCTCTCCATCCCTCTCTCCATCCCTCTCTCCATCCCTCTCTCCATCCCTCTCTCCATCCCTCTCTCCATCCCTGTCTCTCATTCCCCTCTCCAGCCCCT